>NC_031981.2:33592186-33892186 GCF_001858045.2 Oreochromis niloticus | reverse complement strand
CTTTGGTCAAAGAGCTCTAATTTTGTCACAGCGGACCAAAGGACGTGCTTCCATTATGCATAATCTCTCACCAGGCTGTCTATAACATTCCTCAGTCTAACTTAAAGGGGCATCTTTTGTAGAAGTGGAGCTTTTCTTGGTCTGTAACCTCACGGTCCATTCCTGCACAGGGCTCTAATGATTTTCATCATTGAGACGACAATTCCTGACATGGCAGGTCTTGGCAGTTGTTCTGAGGTCTTTAGACACATCTCTCACTACTTTTCCTTCCAGAGTCTTACTTTCTTCCTCTGTCAGGCTTGTTCCGCACTGTGTGGCTCTCTTTGATACTTCTTGATATTTCTCACTCCAGTTTGTGACACTTGGAAATGCTATATTAACTTTGTATATCAATCTCCTGTTTTGTGAGCATAAAAAAATATTTTTCTCAAGCCTAAATTGATTTATCTTGTTTTGGGTTGCCTTTTTCAAATGACAGCTCAAACCTTTGCTGAAGTTTGTATACTGTGTGTAAATAAAATATCCCTCAGTTTCAACTTCATTTTACAAGCTGTGAGCACTACAAAATTAAAACACGTCATTGCACATCAATGGTCTGTGCTATAGCTCAATAATGGTCAGTTTCTCAGGGGGCTAATATACTTCTCCTGGTCCTTTTTGGTGGTTTTTTTTTTAATAATTCTAAAGAAAACTGCTCTGTTTAGAAACACTTTTTTGAATTATCCCTTGTTAAAAATTGAGGAAATAAAAGCAATTTCATGGGGAAGCTAGCGCTATTAGTTTTGTGCTCATCTGCATTTCCAAATATAAAAGTTACATACAATTCACACAGCAGTAAATGCTTTCCCTTGCCCCTAACATACTAAATTGTCTTACGTCTAAAATTTGTGATAAAAGAGTTCTTGTTGTTTTTTTTAAAATAACATTTGCTTTAGTGCCAAAATGTCATCTATACACAACATTTTTATTTGATTGCACTGCTGCAAGGTCCAAAATGCATGTCTCTAATGACACATCAAAAAGGTTAACCCTGGCTCTACACGGGAAGAACTGCATTCAGATGACTTGTGCATTGATTGCAGATCTCCAGCCTTCGACTCATTAGACCAGTTTTTAAAGCCATTCACCATGGGGTTAATCCTCGACACAGATGAGTGGTTCCCAGGAATGCCCAAACCTTAGTGGAAGCTCAGACTGTGAGTTACACAACTAAATATCGGAACTTGGTAACTTTTCAGAGCTATGGTACATTTACTGTGGGTAATTCACGTATGCTGTGACATACAGGGAATACTGCCCTCACGTATGAGAATATCTGACTCCTTTAAACTTTTTCGCTGCTTTATTTATTTTCTCAGTTGCAGGAAGAGAAAATGATTAACACGTCACAGCCTTTTGCAGTTCTATAGTAGACTGCCTTAGGTTTCTCCTTAACTTTTGCATCCTCTTTGCACCCATCTCATATCAACACTAGAACCATATGTATCCATTTAATTAGCTCTGCCACTTCATCTCCTCAGTCAGGCCCTCTTGGGGATGTCAAACTACCATAAGAGGCTCTTCTTATTTAAAGTGAGTCTTCTGTTCCCAGGGATGCAGGGAAGAAAATCCAGACAGAAGACTGATGACACCAACCACAGGATGGCGACTTAGAGAGTCATTCTTGTAGGTTTTTTTTTTTTTTCCAAAAAGGAAAAACTAGTAGTAAAGAAAAACAGACTGCGGAGAATAAAAAATTAGGGAAAGGCAAAAAATAAGGAAGATAAGCAGAAGTCGTCGGATTGGGAATGAACATATTAGCAATTCATCGATCTTCAAAGAGTGGAGCTGGAATTGCACAAGCAAGCCTGTATACAAAGATGCATGCGTTCGCGCACACACACGCACACACACGCACATGCACACACACACACACACACACTAATCCTGCCTTCAGGGCTGTCTTTAGTGGTCCGTGGTACATCGGTGAACACACTACAGGGCAAACTGGGAGCCTCCCTGAGACACAAATTCATATTCACCATGTGCCAGCTGAATCAAATAGGTATGACTGCTATAAAAAAGAGAAACTGCAGAGTGCCTTTGTACAAGTGTGTTGCTCAACCTACTGTAAGAAATCTCCATGAAGGTGAAGGTCACATTCATCCACAGACAATTTAAATCCAGACTGTGTCGATGTGTTGGAGCTGTAGGGCCAGAGAGACTGGTTTCCATACAGCTGACAGATAAAGGCTTAATATTAAAGCCCAAGGGACAGTAACTGCTTCTTCCTTCATGGTGCTGGTACACAGCTTCTCTCCTTTTTTTTACCCTCTCCCTGCTTCCTAGCCAACTCCCAGCTCATGGCACTACAGAGGGCTGGGGGCCGAGGATGCAGCATCAGAGTTCCTCCTCTGATGTGTGTGCATGTGTGTTTGTTTTCCCCCAGACCCTTGCCATGTGTTTATCCCCATCCTCGCCTCCCATATTCTTTTTTTCGTTTTCTGTTTTTTTTTCCCCCCCAAATCCTACAAAGTCAGGAAACAGGCAACTGGGGGAGGAAAGGCAAGGAAGAGCGAGCAGGAGCCCAATTTTTGTATTTTCCCAAGGCAGCCAAAAAGGGCTGAAATAATTACACCTGCAGTTTACAGTTTACAGCTCCACAACACACAGGTCAGAAGAAGAGAAGTAAAAAGCCTAAGGACGTATTAATTTCCTTTGGGGATGAACCTGGTGGACTAACAGCAATGTTTTACAAAATATAACGAAGCTCCTTTTAATTCTAACTATCTGCAGCTCAGTGAGGAGCCAAATATCAAAAGCACTTCTCTAGTCAGAGCCAAATGCCACATTAAGGAAATAAGTGCTTTTATTTTTATTCAAATCAGTAAAATAAATGTGATTAGATGGTAAATAAAAATAAAATAAAATGTATGCCGAAAATGATCGAACCATTCAGCTGCAAGGAATTCACAACATTTACACAATCACCACCATCTCACCACACCTGTCTGTTAATCCACAGCTAGATCAGACCAATCCAAGTCCTACAAGTAGCTCCTGATTGATTTAATGTCACAGCTATGGCTATCCAGTCTTCTCAGGTTCAACTTTTCCAAGCTGTTTACAAGGCTTTCTTTTTTTAAAGCATGTTAAGCCTGTCAAAGACCTAGTCTAGCCTTTTGGATTCATTTCTATGCATCGATGTGGGGGAAAAAAAGAGGAAAAAAATGCCTCCAACCATGAAAGAGGAGAAGAGGGAGGGAGTACAGTAAGAAAAGGCATGTCAAAGATGGATCTCTAAATGCCAGTATAATGGCCATAGAGGAACCAAACCCTCACTAATTAAGTGCGTCTCCATTTCAACCCAGTGGAGCAGGTCGGTTAATTAAATGACCAGCCGTCAGTGTCTGCCAACTGCTTGTTGCTGCATTTTGGGGGGGGTCTCACTGAGGTCCAATTTAATTTGCGTGAATCTAACTAACAGACAACCTGAGGCGATGGCCCCAAAGCCCAAGCCCACACACTGTGTTAGTGTGGGGAGTGCAAGCGTGCACTTAAGCTGCTATTCAAAGGCTTCTTCACAGTTCAGTCATTTCGGATTGACTAGGGTGGCATTTTCAATTTTCTCAACATGTATTTATGTCCTCTGAATGTTTATGTTGGAAAAGTGTGTGTGTGTGCTGGAAGGACTGCATACACCTAGATTTCATATCTCCATAAAACAGCTTTTTTTAAGGAAAGCTTTAATTCCCAGGATGCACTTGGAACAGTCCTGATGTCCATTCCAGACCTAAGCACTGAAGGTTTATCTCAATACCAAAGCTTCAGAAGTTAAATTATCCTTATTAGCCCACTGTTCCTGTTCTACAAAAACTAAAAAGAAACAAAACTATGACAAAGAGCAAAGGAGAGTACAGAAACCAACTTAATGTGGCTTTACCAGCAGATATCCATAAATCTGTGGATTGCAGTAGAGATTAACTGTGATCTAGTTCTTTACTGATGAAAGTTCTTCTTTGGAAATGGCTGAATTCTTTTCTTTTTTTTTGAATTATTGTTAATATTTTGTTAAATTATATATAGGATTTCTAAGAAACTGAAAAAAATGCCACTTTTCAGCTTTTTTGCATTAGTGAAAACTGAAACTAAACTAAAACCAGGGGTATATAAAAAAAAAAATCATGTTAAATAAAATAAAAAAATAAAAAACATTATGCACGCACAAAAATAAGAAAAAGCTTTTTATTTTCAGTCTTTTGAGTCAAATTTGATTTCACAACCTGCCTGAAAAAACTTTGGCGCCGTGTTTATTTAGACTTGGAGTGTCTACATGACAATTTTAATGCAAAGCGTCTGACATGCGATTCAACCGCTTTTCAAAAAGTATTGCATTTGTACAGTAAGACTTGTTCTTAACTTCTGGAAGAAAAAAAATCAGGGCCTGTAAAATGCCCTGTTATTGATAACATTAAAAGAAAAACTGAAACTGACACTCAACTCATAAAAAAAGCAAAACTAAACATTTTCCATCTATAAGACGAAATGAGCAAATCCACAAAAATGAAAATAAAAACTACTTGGGAAACAAAAGTGTAATAAATCTGCTCTGATCTATTCCTAGAAAGGAAACAAGGCAGACATATTTTCAGCTTGAATCTTTACATATAATTCACCTGACATATGCTGAGGTGTGTGAGGGGAGCCGGTGCCTGTACTGATAAATTCTGACTGGACTTTCTCCAGGGTGTCCTCCAGTCTAATGCACTGGGAGGGTGAAGCCTGCCAGCTATAGGGTGCTGTGGTGCGTTGAAAAAACAAACCCCCCTTTTTTTATCCAAACAGCATGAGGCCTGAGAGAAAGAGAGCGAGAGTCACCACCATATAAACCCTAACACTACCCACTGCCCCTGGGCCTCCCCAAGAAGCTCTCAGTCTCTGACTGGGAAGTTTGTGCTCTCTCCCTCTCTCCACCAGACAGGATATAATGCTTTCCACATGTGAGAGAAAACAAGGGAGGGAACGGAGGGCGGAGGAGTAGAGGAGGGGGAACAAGAAAAGCTAGGAAAAAGTGGGGCCGGGTCAGAGTAGAGCAGTAAAGTGAGGAGAAAGATAGGAGGGAAAGAAATGCAGATTGAAATAAGCTTCGAAAGCTAGGGGACAACATCTAAATAAAACTAAGATCGCAAAAAAAGATGTCAGATATTAACATTTGATCAACTTTTTTTCCTTTAACTTTGGTAGATAATAATGAAGCGGCAGTAATGCGTAACAGAAGACTGGTATGAGGACTTGTTTGTGGAACTAAATAGCTTTGCCCTCATTTAAAACAATGGCTAAGCTGCATTTCAGTTTCGTTACTTTATCCTTTCTTTCATCAACTTAATGTTGTGCTTTCCCACAAAATCTAGAGGTTGCCATTTCAACAGAACAAACTGGGAGAGTTAAATAAACAGAAAACACAACTGCGGTGCAGCCATGTGGTGGACATTGTCTTTGCTAGCTCACAATATACTTGTAAGTACAGAAGACAAAACATGGCACGGTAAAGGTGGAAATGTGGCCTAGCTGTAGTCCACACTTAAGAACACTGACATAACCTAGTTACATTCAATTCAATGTGACTCAGTTTTATTTATACAGCGCCAAATCACAACAGCAGTTGCCTCAAGGCTTTTTATATTGTAAGGTGAGACCCTACAATAGAGAGAAAACCCCAACAATCATATGACCCCCTTTGAGCAAGCGCTTTGGCAACAGTGCGAAGGAAAAACTCCCTTTTAACAGGAAGAAACCTCCAGCAGAACCAGGCTCAGGGAGGGGCGGGGCCATCTGCCACGACCGGTTCAGGGTGAGGGAAAGAAGACAGGAGAAAGACAATTATAATCTACATTATCTTAAAGGCATGATCGGCTGTATCTACGTTTGTGGTATTCCAGGATCATTAATGTTGGTGGACATTGGCAGGTTTTGTTTCTTCCCCCCATATATTGTCATAATGTTGGAAAATGTAACAATAACCAGTCACATATAACAATGTGACTGGTCACTTTCAGTGTTGAATATCTGGACCAACATTAATTATGATTGCCCAGAAACAACACAGGGATATTGGAAACACCTATCTTAGGTCTGGCAAACAGTGTTAAAAAATTAGGACTAGTTGTGCAGTGTATTGTGCAGCAACCGCTGGCAGAAATGAGAAGGTCTCAGATACAAAAAATAATAATTAAAAAAAAGAATCACAGTTTAAAAAACTGATGTAACTACATCCTAGCACACATCACCCAAAGGTTGCAGTTTTGTCCCATTATCCGGCTTCTTCCTCTTAGCACAAACTGTGGGGTGTGCCTGTCAAAGTACATGTGGTATGAGGCTTTGGTCACAAGTCATTACCTTATGGTTTTCCCCACACGAGGTCTTTGAAGTCAAGGCAATCGAGTCGTTAAAACAAGGCCTCAGGCCACAGCAACCACACACTAACAGCTGACTAATTGGATATACTGAAACCTTATGAAAAACTAATTCTTAATAAGGACGTTGCTAATTGTTAATAAAAGATTACATAGTTTTAAGAATGGTGCAATATGTACAATCTTAGAGATAGACTTTTTACACCGCCCACACAAACTATATTTTATTTTATATAAATATAATATGTGTCTGCAGTGGCATCGGGCCTGCAGTGGGTTATGGGAATAACATCTTGCTGCTAAACTGGAGCCAATGTGAAAACGTTCCAAAGGCTGATCAAAGCTGCATACCTGAGCACCCCCATTAAGGTGATAAAATCTATGGAGTAAAAGTGGGCGAAGACAAAACCCCACACACTGTGGTCAAATTAGTTTAAACAAAGGAACGCATGATAATGAGAAAATACTGTTTTTAGAAGCGCTTTGATTTTTTTTTTCCTGTATCAAGACATCCAGAAATGAGTTTTGTTTTTTAGTAAAACACCAAGCACTGTGCAGACCTGCAGTTTTTGTTTGTTTGTTTGAATGAACAGGGACCACGTTAAGAAGTATACTTGATGGCAAAAACACTTGTCAGTTACTGTATTGATCGGGTTATTAAAGAGTTATCTGATCAATACCTTCAAATAATAGTAACGGAGCTGAAAAGTGAGGGAAAGGGTGAGTCATTTCCTGTTAAGCATCAGCCACACTGACATTGTACTACATGTCTGGTATTTTTTATTTTTTTAGAAGTTCATCATAAGTCAAAAAATAAGGTCTCTGGGATTATCCCTTTCAGAAACTACAGCTCCCAGTGAAATGACAAATGACCCACCTGGAGCCAAGAGGCGGCACAGCCATAGAAACCAAGCAGCGTCTCCAAAACACTTCACCTGCGGACCGGGCTTCAACCACCTCAGCTTGCCAGCAATGTCTGGCACCACAAGTCCCAGTCACACCCTAGTGGTAACCCTGGCAGGGCGAAAACTTCATACCGACTCTTAAGCTGGACTTGGAGATCTCAAAAGAGTGTGTGAAAATGCTGAGATTGACAAACTGTAAGCCGCTGACCCGCATGGCTCAAAGGCCTCATCACGCAGCACAAATAAAATTCAAAACTTTGATATATTTCCTACTAAGAACCTCCTCACCCCCACCCACCTCCCTTACAAAAAAGTGAAGGGACAATCAGATGGGGCGCCTGCACTGTCTGCACAAACTATCTTGGATTATCTTCACATTCCTATGCTGTTCACTCATCTGCAGGCGCTTTCACTTGCAGTTTTTCAGACATTGATGAATGCATTATGAACACACAAACGAGCCACAAACGTCAACTGAAATTGTCAACATAATTTGAACCAGTACTAACTGACTCCGTAGTCACTGTACAATAAAATTTAAAAAACAATTTAAAAAAAAAAAACATGAATAAACTATAGAGAGGAAATCAAATTATGCAACGGACCTCACTTATGAGAGTGATACAGAGATTCATACGAATAATGATAAATTTCTAGATCATGCGTACCGTAGGCAGGTAAATGTGAGCGGGAATGAGAGATGGTAAAGAGATAAAGAAGAATAAGAGACGTCTAAGAAAGAAAAGGTTCCTGGGGTGGTCTCCTCCTCAGGTTTCTGAGCCTGATGTGAGATCATGTCTGGCCACTGTTAGAGGGTCTCTATAGACATGGGGCTTTGTTCTAATTCATGTACTCTAAGGGCAGTTACATGGACTGATTAACCAAGGCGAGGATCGCTCTAAAGGGAAGGTTAAACAACAGGACACTGGATTCGACTTTGCAAGCGAAACTAGTGCAGCTTCCTGCTGCTGACACTTGCTGGCATGACTGAAAGTACTGATTAACCCCAAAAAGTTAACCAAATTGTCAAATGCACAACTTTTTGCAAAAGGTATTCATGAAACTATAGATGCAAAGCTTGATATTGTGTTAATATGGAATTTCCTGGTAATAGTGTTTTAAAGTGGATCGATGTCATACCTGATAGGGCTGTGCGATATGACCAAAATCTCATATCCCGATATTAAGACATCTATCGTCCGATAACGATATAAATCACAAAAATGTAACATTTTCTGTAAATTCTGTGAATGTCGGGCAGCTCGACTTGCGTGAAGTGTTTCCAGCTGGGCGTCGCGTACCTGGAGTCGAGTGTTTTAACTGATGCATGAAACGATACATTTTTAGACATAGGTTGTAACAGCCGCCGTTTTCTTTGTGAGTATTTATTACACAGCGTGCTGCGGGGAAAAGCCTGTTCTAACGTTTGAGTCTAAGGTTTATTTTTTAGCACCTGACGGCTCTTTTTTGCTTCTCATCCGTAAATACTCTGCATCTTTCACGTGATTCAGTTTATTTTGAAAAGTCTCAACAGGATCTTGAGCTTTATTGTGAAAGGTTTATGTGGAAAATAAACAAGCGGACACGAGGTGGTTTTACCGTCGTTGTTGCTAACGACAATGCATAAAAACAAGCGCTTGTCCGTCTGTAGTGTGGTTATATTAAATATAAGAGAAAGAGAGAACTTTAGGAAATTAATGTAGCCACTACAGTGACCATCAAAATAATGAAAAAATATTGCCGTAAACAGTTTATTTTGCGACACCACGAAACAAACGATAGCGTAAAATGAAACGATAGACGTTTTTATATCGTCATCCGATATATATCGTTATATCGAACAGCCCTAATACCTGATGTTAAAAGAGAGAGCACCAAATCGCAACAGCTGCATCAGGGCACTTTACATTGTATCGTAAAATTACTAAGCAATCACACAAACCACTATGAGCAAGGGCTTTGACAGTGTGAGAAAAAAAAATCCCTCTAAACAGTGGCATAACTAAGGGAGGTCTCAGGGTCACCTGATCTAGCCCAAACTAGAAGGTTTCTTCAAAAAGGGAAACATAATGTTACAATATGACTGTACTGTAAATTTAAACATATCACGACTCACCCATGTTGCAATGCGGGCCCCACCTGTGCGTGCAGGGAGCAGAGTCTGAACAGTAAAAATGTGTCATTTCAAATATAGATCCAAAAAGCCACCACATGCAGATACCACTTTCTGCACATTTTGAGCCACAAAATGTTTTCAATCTTTGCCCACTGGTTTAAAGCTTCATAACATATAAGAGGCTTCTGTTGTGTCGATACATTGGTCTTAAATTGAATGTCGTCTGTGTTAAGCAATGGAAACTCCCTAACTTGGACAAAATAAACCACCACACACACACCCCAAAAATAACCTTCCTAAAGATTCAGTGCATGTCAAACTAAATGTACAAAACACATTTTCCTGATAAAGCAACAGGTATCAACCGTAACATACAAATGACAACGCGGCGAATGGATTTTTCATAAATGCACTGTTATTAACACTGGAGGTCATTACAGCCTGAATAATGAGTGCTGCAGTGTAACACAGCACTGCTATAGCACAACATTCGTCTTTATGGCATGAGATGATTAACTGGATGCAGGATTTGTGTTGGCTACTTTTGCGTGCTGAGGGAGGTAACCTGGGAGCTGTGGTGAGGAAGAAAAACAGCGAACCCATGCTTGGCCAAATTACAGAAATATATAAGGACATTTATGCACAGTCATATAGACGTACACATGAGGATGGAACAAATAACACAGCTTGAGACATCACACGTTGAGAAGTTTGTTCATTCTTGTTTGACACCTGAACGGTTTAAATTGGCAAACGCTCTGTGTCTGTATATGAGCAGATTATATAAAAAGGAGGACAGTTTTTGAGTTGTGACCCTCATTTGCGGCAGGAAACCTCACTGCCAAAGTACACACATAAAATGCACACACACAAATTTCCTCTTTTACCTGTTCAATTTGTAGGAAAACTATCTCACAGGATAGCGACCCTGCCTGACAGAAAACAGTGAAAATTATTCCAGGCAGAGGAGGAAGAGAGACATAGAGAAAGAAAAAATAATGGAAAGGAAGAGGAAGTAGGAAGAGGAAGAAATGAACAGTGATCAAGCAGATGACGACACGAAAGTGACCCATGATAAAAGCAGAGAGCTGGTGTTTGAGGTTGAGGGTCTCTGGAGAGATCAAAGGCAGAGAAGGAGAAGACAGAGGCAGAAAAAGAAATGCAAACAAAGAGAGATTAGACATGTGCACCTGTTGGTTTTGGCGCACATGGAGTGCAGTCGATAGGCCCAGAAACTCTTATGTAGACCTTTGGTTAGGAAAAGAAATACGACTTACAGCGAGCCCAGTGATTATCTTGGACCTAACATAGACCTTGGACTTCAGATGTGATCAAGTGGTTGGCACATTGGCTTCAAATCAAACCCAAACACGCTGCAAATACTTGTATGTCATATGTTTTCACATCCATTACTCATGAGTAATTAGCAATGTTACTCACCCTTGTTTCTTCAAGTTTGTCTGCTTTTAACCAAAGTTATGTTTGTAGAGTCACTGAGTCGAAATGATTCTACCTTTATAATCACGTCTTTGAGATGTAAGCTCCTTAACCCAACACTTGCACCAACTTTAGCTAAATCAAGGCAGGCGCAAGAAAGGCTTCAAATGCAACATTAAGAGCTGCTGACGGCAGAATTAACACAGAAAAGGGGAACAAATGAGAGCCAAACCCTTTTGTCTTTCTAAAACACGATAATATATATTTATTAGTGAAAACTAGTAGTAGTAGTCAGACTTCAACAACCCTCTCTCAAAGACATGTCTGACTCTTCTGATTAGAGTGAATGCAGCTCCCATTTATGTCACCTATCTCAATCTAAAGGTAGCTTAGCTAGATGGCAGCTAACTAATAAAATAAATAAAAGAAACTGATTACGGTCCATCCCACTTATTCATCTGTGGTGAATAAATGTATTATTTGGCAATTGAGCATACATTTATTTAACTAGCACAAGTGGAATTATGCCTACAAGCTAGGGCTGGGCTATATCATACCGTTCACGGTAATACCGGTGTAATTTTGGGCAATGATAGGAAAATGAAATATCGCGATAGAATATGGGTAAAACGCGCATGCGCAGTGCCTATGTTTACATACGCACATGGCGGCGACACAGAATGAGAAGAGCGAAAACGGATCGTTAAATGAAACGGATGAACCAGAATTGGTTTGTAAAAATGCTGCAACTTCAGTGGTGTGGAACTGGTTTAGCTTTCGTCCGTCAGATACACAACAAAGCACTATTTTTGGTAGAGCATGCTAGCGGGCCGTCGTTATTACCGTGTTGTTTGGAAAATACGGCACACTTAAAATCAATCCTTTGATTTTTTGAAAGTCAACAGTGTCCCTTATAATCCCGGGTGGCTTATGTATGAATTCTGGTTGTGTTTACTGACCTCGAACCGATATTATGTGGTACACGGCGCTCGAAAATCAGTCAAATGTTTTAGTACGACTTTGCTAAGCTACGAACCCGCACCGCTTGATGGATTGTCGGAGCATTATGGCTATCGTAGGCAGGAGCCTCGCGGAGTGATACGTACTGTGCTTCAACATAATATTACCGTATTGTGTGTATAACCTCTTTTTGTTTGACAAGTTTTGTGGATATTATACATGGTTATGGTGAGGATATGTCGGCCAATTTCCACTGGAAATGCCTTTTGGTTACACTGTCAGCAAGGAATTTGCACTGTTACATTTTTATATAACTTTAATGCACATAAAAAACAGCTGCTTGTTTAAGTGAAAATACATTGATGGGGTTTTTTGCACTAATAAAGTTGTGGAGTTGTAAAGTATTTTGTCTAGTGTCAATTACATCGTCAGTTATATCGTTATCGCACATTTTCAAATGTATATCGTGATAAATATTTTTGGTCATATCGCCCTGCTCTACTACAAGCTAACTCGTACTACATGGTTACATTAAAATGCTTTGCTCTTTGGGTGCTGGATAATGTTAAAGTGCATTCAGGTTCATGTGTAAGTCCTGAAAGAACGTTTTCATTTATAAAACTTCCATTACAAATGCCGCGTCTATAGAGTCTGTACACATTGGTGGGAATAACATCCATAAATTACAGTACGAAAACCACTGTTATATGGGACCATTTTATCTAAAATCATATAGTCTTTATAACATTTTCTATTCCACCATCTCATATTTGCCTAAAAACTTGGATGGATGGATGGTTTGAAAGACTGCTTAAGGGCAGTAGGTCTCAAAAATGGTAGGTGGAGAAAGTCTTTGGAATTAAAAATATGCATCTGCTTAACTAAACTGTTTTCTTGGTTGGAAATTTGGATTAGATTACCTACTGATATTTTAGTTTTTGTGGTATTTGTCATATTGTTTCAATCCAACATGCAAGCTGAATAAAAATAGCACATTCTTAATTTTTTGTCTACAAAAATACTAAACATATTTTATTCAGAAATTGTTGGTATTAGTTTTTGCCGTGTCAGGTTTGTTGTTTCGTTTTTTTTGTGTGGGCTCAAATGTGGGACTTTACAGGGCCGATTATCTAGGCAATAAGATTTGTGATGCATCTTCATGATAAGAAATGGCAGTGATATTTACTATTTATTTTTCTCCCTATAGCACTTCTTACCAGCAGCCAACTATGTGCTTTGTGTTTTGAATAGACACACATATGAGATTGTCTTTAGCTCAGAATTGAAACAACTAAATTCCCGCAGGGTAGGCAGAATGAGTGAGCAAAGATGTTGGAAAGGGCGAATACAAAAAAAAGAAAAACAAAGCAAGCCATCTCCCTTATTATCCATAAATAAATGAATGAATGAATCATCTGGAACTGGCTGAATAAAGAGAAATTTTAGCCTCTGGCAGATTCTCCTGTCTTTTGTCAAGTCTGTGAAGCAAAGTGTTCTCACCCCAGCAAGTACAGGCCTATTGCTTGTATGGTAATTTAAAGAAACATGACTGCCAAGGTGTTTATTTGTATTTTTTAATACCTGCAGATGCAGATTACTCACATTAAATTGAGGAAAATGAATTTAACCAATGCATCAATGTCAGTTTCAGCATTACTGGACCTACAAGCCTGCAGCAACTTTTGGTTTGACCCTTTACTATTAAGTAAAGGGTCAAACCTAGTTCACCTGAAACTTGTGCAAATACAGAATTCGAATTGAAAACCAATATGAACTCTCCTATATGCAAAAGATATAGATATATAGTAAACCCGAGGCACACACACACACACACACACAGTGTTTCATCAACATGTCAACTGTTGGGGGGTGTCAGGGTTTTTTTTGTTTTGGTTTGGGTTTTTTCCCTGAGCTGTCTAAACATCGAAAACCTCGCCTATTCAGATTCATGAGTCGATCGCTGCTGTGTGCAGAAGCTTGAGCATGAGCGCTTTCAAAAGGAAGAGAGAGGGAGAGAGTTCCCCAAGGACATTCACAAGTTTCTAGTATGTAAATGGAAAATGGCTTTGCTGCTGTAAAAGCCAGGAGGGGGAGAGACGTGCTTCTTTGATGATGTATGCAGGAGACTTATGACGACTCCTCTCAAAAAAGAATCACCCATTTGGCATTCCTGCTGTGGCGGTCAATGTGCTCGGTTTGGCACCTCATTAAACACCGAAATAATATTCACATTCTAATAATGGGTAGGTAGACGATATCCGTCCATGATTATACACTTACTATAAAAGTCAGTCTCGTTTTTTTTGAGTGCCTTACTTTTTTTTCCCAAAAAGTCAAAATTAGATCCACTTAGTAAGTTAATCATTTTATTTGTTACTTCATTATCTCATACTTTACAATATACAGTCACATCACTAAAACTAACCCAGTGCAGAGGAGTGTAAATCAGTACGCCACTACAAATGTGGGCACAAACACGCGCAGACGCAGACTACGCCACCAGTGAACACAGGTACCTGTTCCCACAGAGCTCAGTATCAGCCTAACAGTGCTTTCACACATAGACCAGGTAACGCAGACAGACTAACGTTTCCGGGAAAGGTAAGAGGTGTTGGCTGCACTCCTGTGACTGGCAGCCATGAAAACAGAGCAGGATTAAAACTCCTACTTGCTTTAGATCAAGGACAAAACTGTGTCAAACACCATCAAAGACTTTTTGTATTTGTGTGTGTGGTTAGTGTTTTGACAACATGTTACAATTATTCTTCAATTTTGCTATTTTTGTTTAATAAGTGTTTAACACCTCTCTGTCTTTGTGGTTGATAACTGAATGATTCTTCTCAACATGATGACGGCCAAATTGCTAAACTCGAGCTTTGCAACGGACTATTTCCATCTTTTATATACAGCCTATGTTTTGACTCTAAAACAGGAAGTTCCATGTGGGAAAATGGCTAAAGGAACTCGCATTTGGCAGAGAGCCGTGAAAATGCAAGCCAAAGTCAGACGCCTGTATGCAAATTAGTCATGACATGCTCAATTCAGCTTCACTGAAATCATCAATGGGAGCACGCGGGCACATTTGCATAGACTTGCAAGCATTCGAAAGCAGCGAAACCTGTGAAAAATCTCACGTTTTTGATTGGGGTAGCACGGGCAAGGCTATTTGTAAATCTGAAAGGGAGGCCAGGAGGAAATCTGAAAAGGATGAGCCTCAGACACATTCTGCCAGAGCAAATGAAACATGAGCTCTCAGCTTTGTCTAATTCCCAGGCTACACAGCCAGAGCACATTTTCTGAAAACATGCATTAGTTTTTTTAACAATTGTGATATAATAAGTCCATAACAAGTGAAGAAAAGCTGCACATTGTCACCCTGTTCGCTTGCCAGCAAGATACCAGCAGAAAACCTGGCCGGCTGACGATACCGATGCCTGGGCTGGAGTATTTGAGAATAATTGGCATGACACCAGCCGACCAAGCCTAAAACAAACCTGGTCTACTGAAAAGTAAAGATCTGGGAGACAGAAGTGTGGAAGTTGAGAGAGGATGAGGAGGAGTGGATGAGACCGGATAAAATGAGACTGCAGTGTTCTTGTAGAAAGCGTTATAACTGGGCTTCTGCCAGAAAAAACAAAAAGAGGAAAAAAAGAAATCAATGAGACAGACCAGCTTGCTTGGCCATTGACTCATCATTAAGACCTCTCAGCTAGAATGCCAGGACCGATTTCAAAAACGCCGTCTGTCTGTTGGATGGGAGACATTTTCTTTGTGAACCACAGATTTTCTAAATTCAGGAAGTATCTGGTGAAATTACCATCGGGTCACAACCGGGACACGATCTATACTGAAAAGCAGTAAAATCATTTAAAGGGATTCTCCACAGGTTACATCACAGAAAGGACTGTTACGTTAAGGAATGGCTTGCAGGTTTTGGGTGAGTACATATAAGTGACGGTATAGTCAGAAGAGATGCAGGCTGTAAATTGTGCAGAAAAACATGTCCGAAACCTAAAAACAGTCTATTCATACTACACCAATACACATCATCAGTAACAGGTTTGTTGAGCCTGACCACAAGTTGACACACTCAGAAAGCAGGACATGCCAACTGTTTGTTACAACCAAGTCAAACAAGAGGAGACCACATAGAGAACCTGGACAGATGCACTTAAGACAGAGTAAACAAGCATAGGATAACTGGTAAGTTTCTTAAACTCAACGCCTACAAGTGAAATGTGCTGCGAGATCATTTTAAGATGGTCCCCGAGCAACAAGAGCAATATGACTTTATGAGTCAGACCTCATGTGAGACATTATTGGTCATCATTGAGGCACAAAGCAAAGTACACTAACAACCCAAGGGCTCAGTTACCATTGCCAACTTAAATGAGCTCCGTTCTCTGCTAGGGTGACATCTCAGCAGGACTGAAATGGTGTCGAGTGCAAATCCCAACTTGACTGAAAAACCATTATATTGTACTGGCACAATCTATGCAAAGTGTACACAGTACGCCTGGATTTTTCATTGTTTATCCAGGGAACAAATATCATTTTGCAGTCTTTATTTCAGAGAGCTGCACTGTTTGGCGATCTTGAGCAAAGCTGGCCATCTCCGTGTCAAACACTGAGGCCTGTTTGGCTTTCCTAATGCTCATGTTCCATTACTTTTGAGTCAGCCTAAACCAAATAAACCACTCGTTTAGTAGACACATATCTGAGCTCAGAGACACTGATAGCTAAACACAGTTGTGCATGCAGCTTTTTATGAGTCTCCGTGTTTATAAGACTTGTGTATGCGCATGTATAGGGAGACCTAAAGATATGGATAGCGGCAGAGTGCGACTGTAGGTGTTTACATGCGTTTGGAACACTTAAAGTGGTGTTTCGGAGTCTACCCGCATTTCATCTCATGCTCAAAGCTGTGACACTCCTCCTTGCCTCCTAATTAGTGAGCTGTAGCACATTTCCCCCCTTGCCATTTTCTGTGCAAGAAAAACAACGCCGCATTTCTTTTCATCTTCCAACCAGCCTTGTCTTACAGAGACAGACGGAGGCAGAGAGTCCAGAGTTCAACTCATTAGTCCAGGTCACTTCCTGATTCATCTTCAAAGGCAGCAAGCCAGCAGCGTACAAAAGGCAAAGGACATGGTTTCACATGCCACCACCCACAGACACAATTACACCATGAATCAGGAGAAGATGAAGATGTTTGAGAAGATAGACAAAGAAGAAACAGTGACAGCATTTTTAATCCACTGAAACCTGAAGGCATAAAGATCATACTTTCCTTTTTTTCCTGAGGTGTTCCAGCAGTGCTGAAACCAGTGCCACAAAAACCCAAATGTCAAAGTATCTCTAGCATTTACAGCATTATAACTGTGCACTTTACGGTCTTCTAGCTCATTATTTTTGCTTTAAAGACCAATTGTTTTCATGTTTAAAGGTCAGTCATTGAAACAAATGGGTGTTGAGACCAAAACAGAGCCAGAGCCCCAACATTGCTAATATTGCTCTGTGTTTGATGTATGGGGATGGATTGCAGACAGACTCCATTGACAACTATTTGTGTTCTATGATTGTACTACATAGTACTGGATATATACCACATTTTAGTTCACGTTGAGACATTGTAGTGCAATGGCTTAAGTGGACAAAACTGTGTGGTTACTACCTGGACATCTTTCAGTGGAGCTGGAGGCTTGTTGCCTCCAATTGACCAAAAATAATCACTGCTGCTTTTCACAAAATAAAATCAAAGGTTTACTCGGCTACAGTACACCTTCTTCATATTGTGTTTTATTCTAGTCAAATTTAAGGTTGCTTCCCTGTGAATTCACACATGCTCACTATACACGCTACCACAGCTTTACATCAGTGCACTGATGTTAAACTTGGGCCTGTAAATTTACACCAATACAAGGTTGCCATGTTTTACTGTCTCGCAGTATGTGAATAAAGAAGTTAGAGCACCTCCATGACCCTGCGACCCTAGAGTTTGGGAGGCGTCTTACAAATCCTCAGAAACTGAGAGAAGACTGCTGCCACTGTGCTTTTGTGTGTTTGTGAGTGTGTGTGAGACTCCACAATATGAAAGCCTGCCATTTCATGGCTGCCACCGATTCACACGATTTCTTCTACTCTTGTTTTCATTCCAACCCCCAGCACCTACTTTAGCATTTTCTGTCTATGCTCTGAACTGCACTCTGCCTTAAAGAGGAAGCCCCAAAGCCTGCTGTTACTTATGCGCAGTCAAATCTCCATCCCCCCTCCCAAAGAAAATGCACTTACCATATACAACACCCCCCCCCAACAAAAACAAAAAACTGCAAATAGGCATAGAAACATGGGTGAAAATTTGTGACACCCTCAGAATAAGCACTCCTTAACAAAAGTAAAAGTTGGGAGATTATATATGCGACTCAGAGCACCGAGAAAGAGGCGTAAGCAGAGAAAGAGAAACGAGGGAAAAAAGGCATGCAAAACAGTCTGATCTGCTTCTCCACAGTTGGAGCTCCAACTCTCCTCATCAAGAATGTAAAGCCTCTTCTGCCGGAGTGTGCGCATGCATCTGTGTGTGTGTGTGTGTGTGTGTGTGTGTGTGTGTGTGTGTGCGTGCGTGCATTCTGAGGGGGATGGGGACCGTGTTGTCTGGGGGGCAGGAGGAGTGGGAGCTGGTCCCCATATTCATCTTGCCCTCCCAAATGGGCATTTTGTTCACTGGCCCCCTTTGCCTTCGCCACAACCCCCGCCCCTTTCCTTTCCCCTCTCTCTCTCTCTCTCTTATTCAGGCGGAGTTCATTTTGAGTCTCGCCCATTGTGGCGAGTGAAGGGACTGACTTGCTAAAGGGTGGCCTGGAGTCCCCTGGTTCACACTGCCAGGTCATCCCCTGTTGGAGCTAACTAAGTAACACTGGCTCGAATCTAGAAAAAGAAAACACAAAGCTTGGATCACCAATAAAGATCCTCTCTCTTTCACACACACACACACACACACACACACACACACACACACACACACACACACACACACACACACACACACACACACACACACACACACACACACACACACACACACACACACACACACACACACACACACACACTCGTTGTGGCTTATGTGTGTGTGAGAGAATTAGTGTGTAGAAAAGAGAGGGCAGACGGAGGGTGACGGCGAAGGGGACATGAAGACTGAGAGGGGTAACAGAGAAAGAGAGAATCATTAAGAAAAAGTGAGAATGAGCCGATTAAGCACAGCCTGTTAATTAGTTCTTATCACTAATAAGCAGAGGGCCAAGTTAGCTACTTTTGCTAAAAACCTGGAGCCCTGCGCAAGGACAGGATTTAGTTCGGCACACAGAAAATAACTGCGCGGATAATTTCAGTTAACAGGAAAGTTGATGATGAAAATATACAAATATTATATACATTTGGACCAAAGGTTACTGCTAGATTATTGCAGTCTCAATAGCTAATGTATATCTCAATGTTTTGTCACACGCACTGTAGTTAAACAATAACCTTACCGTTTTCACTCAGTTGGGGAAAGCTCAGGTTTTTTAAGTGCTGCTTTAAAAACATAAGCCCAGTTGATGCGTCTCCTACAGTAGATGTCAGTCTGCAATCCCTCCTAACAGAAAGAAGCGCTGACTTTCATAGAAGCCAAGCACTATAGACAGGATCAGCTCCAACAATTGAATCTTAGCCAACCAAAAGAAATACAGATTGAGTGTGTTCTCTGCTTAGAGATCCTTCTTTCTAACATGGGCCCAAAGCTGTTGCAAACTTGTGTACGCTAGAAGGCTTCGCTGACAAAAATAGTAGTTTTATCTTTCACAACACATGAGTTTCTGGTCTACCGCTGCTTCGACTGAGTGGTACGTTTTAGTTATTGTGTGCCTCAGATGTTTAGTGGGTTAGCTAGGATCCAAACTTACATTTAAAAACACAAAAGTCTGTAGCTTTAGACCTATGAGGTAAAAATTGCAAGTGCGATGGATTTGAAAAGAGTTCTTTGTTCGTTTGTAACTTGCACAAATCAACAAAGTGTGTTAACTGTTGCCACATGTCATTGTAGCACTAAGTTCACGTATACCCTAGGGTTGTCACGACACTAATTGCAAAATCAGTGCTAATACCCAGTACAGCAGTCCATACCATCTGATACCACGGGATAGAGTTTGACCCCATCCTACAACAACAGAAGGAACGGCAAAGAAGTTGTTTCTTGAAAAAGCCAAGCTGTTCATTTTTAACTAATTTTCCCAAATTATAAGTTAGATTTAACAAAATAAGCACTTAAGATCAAGTTTAGAGGTTTTATTCATTTATACAAATTATTTTGATAAATTCATTTTATATCATGAAGGTCAAATGTAAGTCAAATGTTAGAACCTATTAATAAACCTATTAATAAACAGAGTGTACAACAAACAAGACAATACTTAACATCACTGTGAAAACAGACCTCGCGGCAAAAGAAGAAACACATTTTAAGAAATTATTGTAAACCTAGAAAAGTATGGAACGCCAGGACTGCCATAATGAATTAATTAAATACACCATTAAATAATTAATTAAATGTGGCAATAATTAATTAAAATTGGAAATAATTAATTAAAATTGGAAATAATTAAAATGGGAAATAATTAATTAAAATTTTTTAACAAATTTAATTAATTAATTATTGACACATTTAACTAATCATTTATTTATTTCACATTTTAATTAATTATTGACACATTTAAATAATTATTTAATGGTGTATTTAATTAATTCATTTTGGCACAGTTGACTCCTTCAGGTCTCACCATGAAATAATTTTATCTGTCAACCTCACCCATCAAACCCAGGGGGCGGGGTTAACACTGATCGAGTCAAAACCATTGCTTTGGCCTGGTGGCCATTGTTTTTAGCACACAACAACTGGCATGTTGAAACTAACAGAACTGAACTTTGGAAAAACCCTGTTTGTGTGTCACCAAATACCGTTTTAGTATTTTTTTTAGCCGAGAATGTAGCGGTTTAATCTTCAGATGTCTGGTCAGTTTGTCAAGATACAGCCTCTTAGCAAAAGTGCTTCGATGATTTTGGAGATGTCTGCCCAGCCCAGTCTCACGGCCAAGCGTGGGACAGACCCACTCGCCTCGCAAGCGTTCGAGCTTTTATTACCACCGACAAAGCGCAGGCCCCGGTACACAGCTGCAATAACCCCACTGACACTGACTTCATTTACTGAGGTTATATTTATCAGGTTTTTATTTCCTGATGTTTGTGTGTGTCCTACGTGTTTCAGTCGCCAATTCTGAATTATAACTAACATTAAAAACACGTTTAAGGAGGAGAGAGAGCAAATAAATTCGATTAACAGCTGATCTTTGGGTTTTTGTTCAGTAATCAGCGTGACCTGTGTATAAACGCATAAAAGAGATAACGTTGGGGTTTCCATCATGTAGTAACTGCTAGCTTTAACTGTACAAAGGTTGTTCGACACTATGAAACACACACAGACTTCATGATGTTGGGCTAATATTTTTATTGTGAATATTAATCATGAGGGTAAAAGGCCCTGTATACCGCGGAGCGAGGTCAGCATATCCATGATATCTTCAGCTCTCTGAGTTAACCCAGTTTCCCAGCTGACTAATCAAACTGTCATCTACGAATAATTCACGGGTCATATCTATATGATTTTACAGAAAATCATCCTTATTACTGCCAACTATTCCAGAGATGTGAAAATCTACAGCATAAAGAACAAAAAAAAACAGCAGTCTAGCAACACTGTAACAGAGGTGAGTCAGTTTGTCGCAGATCAAAGTGGAATGAAAGTGATTGGTTGAACAGGTGTTCATGATCTGTTATCTGCGTTTTTATCAGCATAAGACTCAGCAGCAGATTAGAATAACATTTTGGTGATTTAATAAATCACTAAATTAATACACGCAAGAAACGATCAAACCTGTTCCGACAATTTGAGTTTGTGTTCCCTCAGCTGCAGACTTGCTGCTGTTTAAATGTTTGAGAGCGAAGATTAGATAGAAAACAAACGTCAAACATAGACTCAGTCTGCGTTCACATTTGATATGAGGCTAGCACGTATAGTGGCTGTGTCCTGTTTTAAGATCATATATGTAAAATTGTTGTCTAACCTACGTGGATCCAGCCACTCAGAGTCCGTGGTTACCATGGTTACTGCATAAGCAGCTGTAATGTAAACAGCTGGCACTGCAGAAACCTACCGGCGAAAATGAGTGTTTATGCTTGTCATTGCAAAAGAACTGTCTGAATGGTTAACTGAAGTTAACTTGGATAAATTATAGTTAAATCACAGATAACGCCCACGGAGCTGTGTGACTGTTCACCACTACACTGAAATCAGTAGGCTATTACTGAAATACATGTGCTATATCATAAATTATGATATAAATAGGGAGGTCCTATTAACATGTTTAGTTTTAAAGGACACCTTCCTGCCTTTAGTCTCATTCATGAGCAGTATTAGTTTTCTTCTAACATCCAGAAGTCTGCACGATGTGTTTCATAGTTTGTAACAAGCCTTTGACAGTTAAACATAACATGACCGAAAAAGCAACCAAAAAAAAAACGAAAAGAAAAGAAAAGAAAAGGAAAAAAAACCCACACAAATTATATGTTAACCTCATTTAGTTTTAGTTAAGTAAACTCTAAAAGTTCTAACAAATACCTGGTGCTTAGAATACAGTTGAATAACTATTAAAAAACAGATGATGTTTTTTAATCACTCTGCTTCTCTTGGTGGAAATGCGCCTTCTCTTTCCTCTTTGTATAAAAACATTTTAAAAGTCAGTTTAATCTCAAAATTGACTGTCAAATCCAAAACACACCAGATAAAGAAAAGCGAATGGTTTAGTCTAACACAGTGAACCATTAAACTTCAGTATATCTATGCAGTTATGAAAAGTAACTTTAACCTCAGCCAAACCGATTTGCTCAGTTGTAAATAAAACAGCGAAGTAAATGTGACCCGACACACAGAACCTGAGTGAATTAAGTCCAGTGTTTAACCACTGAGAGCTAAAACTCAGGTGAGGTATCAAAGCTGTGTGCCGGTGATTGGACATCAGCCGCTGATAAAGTGGGTTCACCTATAAAGTGCTCTGTTGGGAAACAAGCTCCAGCAGCTCTGCGCTCGGGAAAAAAAAAAAACTATATTTACTTATCTTGTGCAGAAAAATGCGCCGACATTGCGTTATATCGAGCACTGGCTGCCCAGTCAAACTGTGACTATCACCAGGTAACGTGGGCGTGTTTCTTGAATTAGCAGCAGGTGTTAAACAGCTGACAGGTGAGGAGGAGGATGCATGCACGTAAACTGAGGGCCTGTTGAGCTGATCGCTGGTGTCCTGAGGAAAATGTCAGCTTGTTCTTTATGTTACAGAAGCACAGAGACACAAGACCAGGCGGAAAAAGACGATCATTCGGTGAAAATGAGAATCTGCGAATGCAACATGTGGAACACGGAGAGTGGAATATGTAAACAAACCGGTTAACATAACAACCGCCCCCCCCCCCTTAAGCTGGAACAGCTGCCCCAAGTCCACACAAGCAATCGATTATCTAGGATCGACCTGTCTTGACTTACTTTGCACGGCAACCAATCAAATGCTAGAGAAGCTGCACGGGCAGAGTTAACCCCGCCCACTTAGTTTGATGGGTGAGGCTGACAGATAAAATTATTTCAAGGAGTGAGATGAAGGGGACAAAAGTGCCAAAATGAATTAAATAAATAAATCATTAAATAATTAATTAAAACTGTCAATAATTATTTAAATGTGTTATTAATTAATTAAATATGTCAACAATTAATTCAATGTGTCAATAATTAAATGTGTCATTAATTAATTAAATATGTCAATAATTAATTACATGTATCATAAATATTTATGTAATTAATTATTTCCAATTTTAATTAATTATTGACACATTTAATTAATTATTTAATGGAGTATTTAATTAATTCATTATGGCAGTCCTGGCGTTCCATAGAAAAGTTAGAGTTTGTCATCTTGTCCACATCTGCCGGCAGCTTCTCTCTCATCCTCTGGTCACACTGCTCTGCCTCAGTCTGCAGCTCTTTAGGTGTGAAAACCCCATCTGATTTGGCTGCTCTGCTCCGGACAAGTTTTCAAAACTCAGGACTATCTTCTCGGTTCAGCCACGTTCCCTCGCTGCTCTGCACAGCCAGTAACGTGTCCAGTTGTCCCCATGTCCATAATCTGGCTCCGTCACAGCTCAATATTCCATCCGTGACCTGTTATTCATCTTTTATCCATATACAGTCACTGAGCTCAGCTGCTATGTTAATGATAACACATGGCTAATGTGTCCAATGTGACTATTGGGTAATTGCTAATAGATAAATAGTGAAACTAGTTAACATTCATATTTCAGCACTATACTTCATTATTTAGGAACATTTAGTTCATTATTCTCTGAATAATGCCAGATGCTTGTTCTACCTGCAAGTGGCCCACTTAGCTTTATATCAGGTTAAACCGATAAGGACAGTATGTTTACAGCTTCCTAATCTAACTGCTTAACTTCAAAGCACTGCGACAGCAGCCAAGGAAACATTCCATCGAGATTCTTAACAGGAGCTTGGCATTTTAGGAGCAGGTCAGGAAAAAAAAGAAAGAAAAAAAAAAGGTGTGCAACCAAAACAGTTACAGGGAACAGGGAAAAAAACAAAACAAAAAAAACAAAACAAAACAAAAACCTCACAGCAAAACCAATTTCAGTCAAAGCCAAACTGAGAGAGGCCCTCCTTTAACTAAGAAATGTGGAAAACGGATCAAAAGCGGTGAGTTAAATGATCTGGCCACGACAGTACAGACAGATTTAAACCACAACAGCTGGTGCAGAAGGAGAAGAACATCAGTTTCATGCTTTGTCCTGACCGCTGTCCAGCGGGAGCCAAGAGGCAGTGCAGCAGGCTGTACTTAAACTGGCTGAAAATTTAAAGGGATCTGACCGAAATGATGGATAGCTGTATCATGTAAACGCTCTGCAAGAAAATATATTTCTTTCCATATAGCTCTTCCAACAGCCTTGCAGTCCAAAACGACTCCAACACAAAACAATCTATAATTTGTGTTTACAAGTCTAATTTTAAAACCTGACATGGATAACTTAAGACTGATAAGAGAAAATGTCACTTAAAACATGTGGAAAATTTTCACTTTTATCTGCTGAAGGAAGAAAGTTTTCTATGCTCAACTTTAGGATATGCCAAGTACTCTGGGAGCCCATCATTGTCTAGTATGCAGCTTACGCAAGTGTGATGTGGAAATGTGATGTATTAAAGCTTCTAGTGCATACACACTGAGAACAGACAGAAGATAAACTTTTGAAACCAAGAAATGTGCAAATCAGACTGTGGACACCTTTTCTTTTTTTTGAGAGAAAAAAGTGTGAATGGGAGTTTGTATGAATCTCAAGTTTGATCAATGATGTTTCAGCCTAGTGCTGTTATGAAGACATTTAAATAAAAAAACAACAACAACAACAACAAAAAACTACCACACAGTCAAATTAGCATTGATCCAAAATCATAGGCTTTCACATTTGAGCACCATGCATATCTTCAGACATGTAACAACAGTCCATCCAACAATAGCTAGACAATAGGCATCAATTTAAAAGTCTGAACTAATAAACTAAAGTCAACATTCCCACCTCTGGAGCCACGTTGACTGTGCAGCTAAATATTAGTACAAAAAATAAAAATAAAAGAAGACGGCCTCCTCGGTCATAATCATATTAAACAGCTAAACCCAAGCTAAGAAAAAAAAAAAAGAGACAAAATTATTAAAAATGACCTCCAGACAGCTTCTATCTGACAGCAATACTTAACTCCTAGTTTCATCCAAGAATTCTGGGGACCTCGCAGCGTTTGGTGTGTGCTCGGTTTGGAAGCCAGACGCACTGTTCTCGAAGGCAGTTGGTTATAAAGGGTGCCTGAACCCCTCAGTGGCTGGAATTAGGCCAAAACACACAAGCAGCCATTGATTTAATAAAAACGTGGCTCTTTGCTCTATTCTCTCCTGCATTGTAACAGGAGTAACAATCGACAGAGCTGGGCTGCTTCCCAGGATTTTGGACAGCCCAAGAATTTTGAAGACCAATGTGAAAGTCATCCCAAGTTTAAAACACTACAGACATCGCTGTGGGACCTTGCAGCTGTTGGCAGAGAGCCCTGTTTTTTTCCACCAAAATGAACAAAGGAAAACAAATTCTCAGTTTCGACTGAACAGTGCAACTTTCAAATTACAGAAAAAAAGCACTCTTGCCAATAAATGTAGACAGCGTATAGCCTCGAATGTGCACGATGCCCATTTACAATTCAACAAGGATAAAAACAATAAAGAACCAAAAAAAGAAAACATTAAAGCTGCACACACTGCAAAACATTGCAGCTTGAAGTTATGAAGTATTCATGCATCTTCAGCAACTTGGGAGCAAGAATGAAACAACTATGTTTTAAAAGCAGGTAGTTTTAAAGCAATAGAAACTTTTCCGTGCAATAAAAGCTTGGGGGGAAAAAAAGACACTGTTAAAATGGAAAAAGAACAGATAGTCCAGCACAGCCTCAGGGGGCTCATATACCAACGAGATGCATCACAATTTATGGCCAGAATGAAAGAAGAAGAAAAACTTCTGGCCTTGCTATTCAATTCAAGGTCAACTAATTCACAGCACTCCTGGTTCTATTAACCAAACACATAAAAAAGAGATCGGAGGAAAAGGCAAACAGTGCATTCCATTAACGGGATGAGGTTAGAATCCAATCAGGGTTAAACAAAGTAACCACATGTCACATTAACAGAGATCATTAAAAACCAGACAGGAAGACTTTTACCCCATCCCCTCATAAATCCTATGGTTGGGCCACAAACACCCAAGAAATTTACTTTGCTTAAACATTTGATCTAGAGCTGGGCGATATAAGATTTTTTCATATCACGATATGTTTTTTTCCATTTCAGGCGATAACGATATATATCACGATATAAGCCAAATAACTATATTTGTAAGATTTAAATGTGCCGTTGCGCACAAGTAAAATATGAAATAATTAGCAGCTTGTTTTGATTTAAATATTTATTTCCCATAATAAGTTCAACAGGGTAGATGTACTTAAGGAACATGAGACTTCAGTTTCAGATAAATAAAGGCAAATATTGCAAACTACACAAAAGGCAGCCGCTAAAGCATTTAAGTTTCAAAATAGAACAAACAAAACAGACTACTAAATTGTCAATTCCACTTAGAAACAAAATATAATTCTAAAAATAAATCTTAGTTCGTTTTACAGAAGAACAGACAAAATTGACTAACTTTTGTCAATATCAAATAAACTGAGAAACTAAAAGGAAATTCTCAATCTCTCCTTGTTGTATAGCTTAGCTTTTCAAACAGTTTTAACAGTGACTTTAGTCTGACAAAAGCCGAATGACGAATTAGCGCTTTCAGAGATTGAGCATGCACCGCTTTATTGTATTTCCAGACTTGCTTTCGGCACAATTTACAGTGCGCGCTACTCTGTTTTTTGTCAGACTTGAAATTGCTGAAATACCTTCACACTACGGAACTTCTATGCCCCTTCCGTTCGACAAGCTCTCCGGCATTGGAATCATCATCGGTTTTTTCTTCGGTAACCTTCGCTCACGCTCTCGGTTGATTTTTCTCTAGTCGGCAAACTCATTTCCTTCATTACCCGGGCTGCACGGCTGCGAAAACAAATACACATGTGCGCCTTGGCACTTGTGCTGTACGTAACAAGTCACGTGACGTGACGCTGCGGCTGTGATTGGTTCAGCTCTGCGCTACTTAATTTGGATTGGCTGTTCTTTTTTCTTTTTTTTCTTTTTTTTAAGAGGACAAAAGAGATGAGGCCTATCGCAATAGTTAAATTTTTCTATCGAGAAAAAGTTATTTCGCGATACATATCGTTATCGTTCTATCGCCCAGCTCTAATTTGATCTTGTCCTTGTTGTTTCAATGTGGATACTTTCTTTCAGTAAAGTGTGGGAAAGCTTAAAGTTGTGGTCTTTAGATAATAAGGATATGGAACAATCTGAAGATTAAGCTGCGACAGTCCATCAATTCTCCTGAGCACTTTTCCAGTTCCAGAGCCACAGGGGAACTGCAACTTATCCCAGTTGTCATGGGGCAAAAGGCAAAGCCTATCACCAGGCTAACACAGAATGACAACCATTCACATTTACTCTGCTTCCACTACTTGAAATTATGTCATTCGTATTTAGACCTTGGGCTACTTGGGTAGCTACAAGACAAGAATCAATCCAAATTAGTATTCACTGTCTAGGAACCAAGAATGTACGTACCAACTCACGAACCAGTCTACATAAACAATTAGAGCTGAGCCAACGAAAGATTTTCCTAGTTGTTCCTAGTAAAATTAATTAGTTTATGCATTGGTTCACCTCTGCTGGCACCAAATAAAATATTAATTACAGCATATCGGTTTAAATATGTGAACTGCATTTTAATCAAGTGAAACAACTGGGTTAGTTCAAATTTCCTGTGACGACTTTACAATCTAACCCCGCTCGGACTCACTCATTAAACGCCAGATAGAAAGAACAACGAGAATGCTCAAGAGTTCATCAGAATAAAATTTTACTGCAACATCATCCAGAGCTTCTGTTTGAATACTGGGATAATAAACATAGTAAAGATGGAGGAATTATCATCCATCAGTGAAACAGTATTTTGTCATTTGCAGAAGTACACTTACTGAAAGAGAAAACTTGGTCACATTACATAACCTCTGTGCCCCGAAGAACAGGAACTAAAAACAGCCCCATTATAGTTGTAACAAGGCAAGAGCAGAAACGTGCTGAAAAGACACTGAAAAGCTCATATTCCCATTAGATGAGGACTATTGAAAAGAAAAAGTTATATAAGATATATTCTCTTCTTTCATATAATCTGGGTTATAATCAGCTGATAATGCTCTCAGACTCTACCAGGTTCCAATCTGAGCAGACAGGCTGTACAGTGGCTCACAAATAAATTGTAATCAGGTTGTTAATTGAATGACCTGCTTCAACATGCACACTTAGAGAAGGCTCAAAGTCAAAACAGAGAGAGTGTGGATGGGGAATAGTAACAGTCCCAGATGACGCAGCGGGCCTGCGAGGCTCATAGTAACCTTGACTGAGCACACAGCCATGCAGGCAACGCAGTAAGAGGCAAGAAGGCTTTGAAGCTGTACTGCAGAGAGCCTAGCAGGAATTCTGATGTCCTGCTGTATATCCTCAAACCTTCCTCCTCCCCCACCCTGTCTCTGCAACTGATTCAATATAAAGTGAGGGAAAGGGAACACAGGCCAATAAAAGAGAAAGAAGAGAAATGGGAGTAAGAAGATTAGAATAAAGGTAGATGGAAACCGAGAGAGACAGGAGTGCATGTTAAATCAAATCAAGCCAAGTCTAGGTTAAAGAAACCAACAAAGTGTCAATCTCAGCTCTGTTACCATTGGACTGAACCCAAACCAGAAAATAGCAGAGTGAAGACATCGCCAGAGCTACCCCAACACTACGCTATCAATATTCAATTAGGGGGCCAGGGATAAATGGACGAGCCAGCCTCAGGGGTTCAGCCTCTAACAAACCATACTTTTCTGTGAGAACTGAGGATCTTGAAACTAACACAGTGAAACTTCCTTTATAAATAAGCAGCCAAGAGTGCATACATGCTTCTCAACGTTAAAAGCAATCAGGCTATATACGTTTAACATCTCTCTTTACTGCATGTTTACAAGTGATCAAGCCTGTTGCTCCACTTACAGGTCAAAAGTAGCTGCAGTCGTGTGTTTTGTAAGACAAAAGATTGAAGTTCCTATCGAGATCCAAAGCTAAACTTGCCATGTTCCGCCTTCTGCTTAAAGCTGCAGGAAATCGAACATGAAACACTCTATAGGTATCTAAGACCTTCTCCTTTCACAGTAAGCAGTCGTGATGTACAAATCTTCATCATAAATTATTCAGGAAGATATGAAATGTCTCGAAAGGGAAGACTGTCATCAAGTTTCTGATTTATACGTCGCAAACCTGCAAAGTCTGACAGATGAGCCAGCCAGATCAGTGACACACACACACACACACACACACACACACACACACACACACACACACACACACACACACACACGCACTATAAAATGGTAAAAAACAACTCAACAGGAGCCAAACTGAAGCTGTTTGAATGACTACCACATTAAAACCCAGAGAAAATGCTTTATATGAACTACATTAAACTAATGGGAACAGGATGCAAATCGCTGCTAAACAGTGGATGGCACTCGTGCTAGATAATACACAGATCAAGATAAGAAATGTAAAAGGACAAAGTCAGCACTAAGTAAACAGCTACAACATCAGATTATTTTTTCTAAATAGATCAATTTGCATAGTAGGTTTTTACCACTAAATCTAAACTATATATATTTATTTTAAGAGCAGACATGTCAGTGTAAAAGCATCAGCTGTAAGCCCTCAAGTCCCCTGATGACTGACTAAGTCAATGACAGAGTGAACAAGGCTAACCCAGTGACTCAGAAACACCGACGAGAGGCGAGCCTCAAATTACACATCTGCCAGAGAATGAGGGGTGGGGTGCAGAGGGGTAGAATTACAATTTAAATGGGCATGCTGGGATGCTCACTCGATGGCAAAATCCTCAGATCTCATCTGAAAAGGCAGCACGTGAACTCGGCACATAGCTCAATGGACAAAGAAACCTGAAGAACTCCTCTAAGAGATAACGAGGGCCAGCTGTGACTCAAGAAATGAAAGAGTTTTAATGAAAATCAGTGATTCTGTTTGGATACAAACATATGTGGAAAAGATTTTTTTTTTTAAAGAGCGAAAGGGACAAAAAATTTTTTTAGCTCAACTGGCACATCTCTGAATTTCAATCAAGCACAATATGAGCATCAGAGCCGATGTCCTTTCGTCGCCTGAAACAGACCCTTGCAGTTGTGTTTTCACTGGAAAACCACTCTGGCAAATCTGTGAAATGTGCCACTTCAATTGAAGTAAGAAAGAAAAAAAAAAAAAGCTTCACGCCAAGTCAGATTTTCAGAGCTGTGCAACATCTTCAAAGCTCAAAACCGTTTTCCCCTGACACCGGGGAAGGATGCCAACTGCTGAACACTGCATTTTGTACGCTGCTGTATGAATGCGAAATTAGTCGCGAGAATCTAAGTGAGACCGACAATAAGCTGAGATCATTTCGTATTAATTACATCTTTGTCACTGATGGAGGCGTTTTACTCTCGTTTGAGGGGAAAACAGCTATTAATTCAAAGTATTTACACCAACAGGAGCTGAAAACAAGAATAGCACAGGGAGAGGGAAAAAAAGGGAGAGCGATAATGATGGAAAGAACCAGAAATGAGGCGGCGGGAGCACAAACTGGAGCTCAGGGAGGGGATGAGCGGTGACAACAGCAGATCCGGTGGGATCAGAGGAAGCCCTCAAAGCTGACTCCCAGAGCTGGGATGAAGGCGGCTCAGTGTGGAAGCAGAGAAGATGAAACACCATTTGGGGCCGAGGCCCCCCCGCTGCTGCGCCTCTGTGTTCGGGGCCTGCGAGCTCCTCTGCCTCTGAAGTGCTAAACACCTCCTTCACACCCCTGGCACTGCACCTCCTCCCATTTGGTGATTCAATGCAGCACTGCACGGATGGACGATTATCATATAGTGCATTTACTTGTCTACTGGGGCTGCAACAATGCAGTCATTCTCACTGATGACTCTGGCTTCTTTTTATAGTCAAAGCATTTTTTGTTTGGTCATTACAACACCAAGAATCAGTCCCAAAATATTGCTCACTTCATTATCACACAAGATGAACACAAATCTGCTTGCAAGATGGAGTGATTTAGTTTGGAATTTTTGAATGAAATGACTTCCACTCTCTAAAGAAAGATCTCTGTCTCTCATGTCCACTGACTCGCCGTTGAATGGGTTCATTTCGACTGTATCTCATGAAATCAAAACTCCAAAACATCCGCATATTTATTTTGACTGTGACGCTTGCTTGGCGGACAACAAAAACTGATCACGACCAAACTAATCCCTTATCTTGAAAGCAGTCCGCGGGGTGTCTTTAGAAGGCAATGAAGCACACAGCACTGAAGCACAAAATTGTGACAATTGCAGATTTCCTCCTTTTGGACCTGAATATTTTTGGTGTTTTGGGGCTTTTTAAAAGAAAGAAGGACTCAGAAGATGTGACCTTGGGAAATTTCCATTTTTGTGACTTTTTATTAATTAAATTATTAGACAAATCTACAAAAAAAAAAAAAAAAAAAAATGCTAAAATTGCCAAAAAGATTGCTCATTAAGAAAACATGTTTCAGTGGCAGCTTCAGGTGCAATCATTTGTGCTACAACTGATGCTGAGAGAGTGTGTTTCTATCCACATTAAATCCAGGCTGTTTGCGTTTAATCATAAAACATCACCAGCTCTTTCTGGGGGAAATATGATTTTCTGGATGAGCCCATATGCTGCAGCAGATTCACTTACGGGAGATTATTTATCAACCAGGTAACAGACAAACTCGTGTATGTGCACAATGACATGTGCTCAGGAGCACAGAGCGGGACAGAGAGCACTCATTTTTAAGAAATGCGCATTATGAAAGACACTGTCCCGTTTTTGGTGGCATTTTCAGGTAGCGCACACAACAAACAAACACACACACAGAGTGTAGTAATAATTGAAGGTATTGGAATTTAAATAAACGTAATTATTACTGGAACTACTTAAGAGCTTAAAAAAAAAAAGAATAAAAAGGTAAAACTCCAGCCTTACAGAACCTCAAACCTCCGGCGTGTTCATGTCCCAGATAAACGCGTCCCAACTTCAAAGAGCCTGTTGTTACACTGCAACATAGAAGCTTATTGTTTCGCAACACTTTTAACATCTCTGTCGACAAAGTATCTTTTCTGCGGTTATAAGAGTATTGTTGTTATTATTTTAGTTTTGGGCTGTGCAGGCCTGTTTTAGAGCTCCTGTTTGCGCCAGAAAAAACATTAAAACCCGCTCCAACTTGCTCGACGTGACACGAGCGGAGGTTATCTGCTTTGCACCCAAACACATTCAGCGGTCACTTCAAACAACTTGGTGTCTTTTATTTGTTTTATTGTTTTATTTAATTACCTGCATAGTGAAGACTCCCAGCTCCTGAGAGGACAGCTTTTTCATCTGTTCGGCCAAGACTTGCGCTTCTTCCAGGATGGAAAACTCCGTCTCGGCTCCGCAGTATCCACTAGAAAGAGCCAAGCAGATTAACACGAAGCTCCGCGAAAAAGCCATGAAGCCTCCGCGCGAGCCAAGGTGTTTATCCCGAAAAGCACCGCGCGCGTTCGGTCTCAAAAACAGAGGTTTCTCCGCTGACCGCCTCGCCATGATGGTTGAGGGGGTTTACAAGCTGGAGAAGCACGGAGTCTGAACGGGTGGTTTTGAGGGGGGGGGGACTTCAAGGGAAACTACTTTTACAACTTTGCAGCGTAGAGTACGTGTGCCCTTTCTCTCCGGTACAAGTCTCCAGAATTCCCAGCGACACAAATCATTGCACCTCCTTGAAATCCCTCCAGAGAAGAAAGCAAATCCATGCGGGGCAGAGAATATGTTTATTCTTTCTTTTCTTTTTTTCCCTTATGTTGTCGGTGTTCCCTCTTCGATCAGTAGCTCCAACTCCTGGAAGTCTGGCAAAGTGTGTGTGAGCCGGAGAGTCACCACAAAGGGGGTGAAAGTAGTAGGCGTGGAAACACTGAGGAGTCCTGCCGGCGCCTGGATCTGACGATCAATGGATCAGGCTTTCGCGATGCCTTCAGTAGCTCCGTGAAAAAGAGCACCACCGATGTGGAATAACCCTGTTTTATAGACAAATACGTTGGGAAGAGTTTTCATTTCTCAGTCCCATGTCTTCAACGTGTGACAGAACAGGTTTATATTTATATATGAGTGGCACATATAAATTACTGCTCAAAAACAGAGAAATGTCTTTAATTCGAGGTTTCTCGAAAGCACCATCACGCCTTCAAAGATTTCTTACCAGTCACCAAAAAGGGAAGCGCCTCTGGGGAGTTTCACATTGATTTATTATTTTTAACTCTGTATTTTATTTATAGACTTGAAAAAATAATTAATCCTTTATTGGTTTAATTGCAGCTAAAAGCTCATTTTATCGAAATAACCCCAAATCACTGATTTAGGCTGAAAGGCCCTGCAGTGCAGTGTGAGACAGCGACCTTGTATCCATAGGGATGCAGCAGTTTGGATAACGTGCGTTTTTCTCTCTCTTTCGGTGTGTGTGTGTGTGTGTGTGTGTGTGTGTGTGTGTGTGTGTGTGTTATTGAGAGTTTAAACTGTCAAAATCTGCAATACAGGTTTGAGTTAATAGGATACTGTCTGACCAATAATCCCTCAAACTGTAGGTATTATGTATTTACTTTTTACTTCAGTCTAATATCCATCATAATAAGGTTTTTTTTTTTTAGGTTAACATTTTTATTATCTTGCATTTAAAACATGATAATCGGGATGAATTAATAAAACTCATGGACTGTATGCTTGCTCAGATTTGCTCCTGAGTGAAAAAGGGTCTTGTGATAATTTTGGAACAAAGGTACCATTAATGCAATATATATACTATCATAGGGAGGCTGAGACCTGCTTCCAAATGAGTGTTAACCTCTTAAGCAAGCAAACATAGTAAATTGGTTCCATATAATGGATTGTGCTTTTACATCTCTGAGATGGGTATGAACTGGGTGCTATAACCGCGGGAGCCTCCACTCCTACAAGAATCCAGTTCCTGTTTTCAGCACAGCTTCAGCTGTACTTGGAGCTTAGTTGAATTGAGAAAAAGCAGAGGCTTGGTGTATTTGGGCAATTCATATTTTGATTGCTGACTGCAAAATAAAGTGTGACAGATAGATCATTCGTTAAAGAATGTTGTGGTCGGGCCTGATAATTTGAGGCTTTTGAAGTATAACAGCACTCCGACTCGTTCAACAGCTGACCTCTAATCATTGCTCTCGCTCTCTTTCTCTGTCTGTCTGCCTGCCGCTCAGCTTCCTTGGACTGCAGAGCCTATTTGATTTGCAGCTGCACAACTGGCCTTTTCCCAGCCATCTCATGGCTGGTTGTAACTTTTCAGAGATTTTCTGGTTAACCAGCATTGCACTCAGGCACAAAATGCCTGCTACATGTCTTTTTGATGAAAAACAAAATCAGCTTACTTGGACTTACTTTGAGTAAACTCATTTATGGGCTTATTCCAAAGGTCAGTTTATATATTTTCCCATGTAAATCTGAATTCAGGGGTCTTAATGATCTCAGTGTGACATTTCACTTAAGCGTGCCTTTCTGCGGGGTGTTTGCATGTTTCCCTGTGCCTGCATGGTTTCTCTATGCCCCTCTCTGTCTTGGCTCATGCAGCATGTCCAGGGTGTATTCTGCCTCTCACCCTATGAGAGCTGGGATAGGCTCAAGCCTCACTGCAACCCTAAATTGGATAAGCGGTTAAGAAAATGCATGCTTTTTACATCAGTTTAAGTGTAATGTCGCTCTGGTAACACTGGCTTGGCAGCCTCTTACTGAACAGGCCCGCTATAAGACAATAAAGTCCAGGGATCACTTCAAAGTGATCACTAGCCCTATAATATTAGCAATTGCTGTGTGCCATTTTCAGTTAGACAACTGACGGAGGTTTTGGGTGGGTGAGACTCTCATTGGTGTTTGATGGGATTATTTGATGAAGGAAGATTGCGTGTGTAGATACAACCGGTTCATTTTTATATTTCCTCCAGGAATAATTAGGCACTTTCTGTCAAATCAGTCCAAAACCTTTAGACTGGATGCAGAGTAAGCTCGGACAGCATAAAAACATTACGTCCAGCTCTCGTGGTGACGTAATGAGGTCCTCAGTGCCAGTGTACCACTTTATAACTCATTCACAAAAAGATTTTTAAAAATCATCTCTTTTGCCTTTTTTCCTATACAGACTCCATTTTTCATTATTGTGTGTTATGACCTAATGAGAAAAAAAGGCTACAAGAATAAGCAATGACATCAGTTCTGTTACCCAAAAGTATAGAATAGAGGTGTGCAGATTTCTATGGGACTGATACTAGCACAATAGGATTGTTACTTTGTTTCTATCTTCTAAGTTCAGTATACACGGGCACTTTTACAATCCAGCACTCCAAAAAACCCAGTTTCAAAATATATTAGAAGCTGAAAGGTGTGTTTTGTATTAACTAATTATTTTGAAAAGTGAAAATCAAAGTGATTTAGTAGTCCTTAAAGTCTGTTCAGAATTTGCATATTAATGATGATTCAGCTGCTGTTCCCAATATAAGCTTGCTTTTATAGGTTAAAAGTATCGATATTGGTTTGGGCAATACTGGTCCTATTTTCACTTGGTATCAGATCGATACCAAATTTTGCTGTATGGCACAGCAGTAATAGAGGATCTATAACACTGGTGAGCTTTTAGTTCTTTCTTCAGTGTTTTTTTCAGACAGCTGGCATCTTTAGGTGTGTGCATGCATTTTAGGTTTCAGTCACTCACTCAAACGTGCTTAGTCATGGTTTTGATCACAGTGTAGAATAGATGCGCTGCCAGCGAGACGATTTCACAGGGAAGCCAAAATAACTTCAGCGCCTGTCCGCATCTGTCAAGCTAAGAAGTATTTTTAGTTTGGGCTTATTTGAAGAAGTAAAATCAAGACAAATCCTTACACCAAATGAAACGAATGAAAAAGTAAAATTATTTAGGGGGAAAAAGTCAAAATGTTGACACTGTGGTTACTGATGATGCTTCTGTATGATAACTTAATTCAAATGGGTTGCGCTGCTCATCAGATGCAAGTGTGATTGATTTAGCGGCTGAACACACAGCTTTGAAGGCCGTAGTCTGCATTAGAAAGGTCCTCGACTCCAGACTCGCTCGCCGTGCTCCTGAATAGGTCGTCTGTCTGTATCTTTGGCTGAGGACTCCGTCAGATGTTTGTGTGGCTGTCGGATGCTTTTGGATACTTACAAACACAAGGAAGTTTGTTAAGAGGTTGTAGTGTGTGCATCGCATACATTATCACTTCCCCAGAAAATCCCAGTGTTCCAGGCTCTGTGTTGTTTCACCTTCATCGGGCAAAAGAGTTTTAGTTGTTCTTTGCTAGGGAGAAAATATTTAAAGATCCTTGCACAAATACTGGAAAGAATGTCAAAATTAACATAATTTGAAGCAGAACTCGGTGGCTCAGGGTAAAATAAAAAATGCCAAAACTATTTAAAATTATTTGGTCAGTTCTGTGCTTCTTCTTCTTCTTCTTCTTTTTTTTTAAAACCACCAGCAGGGCTAACCTCATCAAAGCTCTGGTTGTGGTGAGAGAAGTGTTTGAGTACTGTGTGTGTGTGTGTTTGTGCTTGTGTGCATGTTTTCATGTTCATGTACGTACATATGTGCACTGCTATGGCAGGCGCATTTACTGCAGTGATGTAGAAATGAAGTTTGTTTGACAACTTGACTTTTATTTTTTCTTAAAAAAAAAAGGAAGTGATGTCAGGTGTCGGAGCCAACAGTTATTCAGTTGTACTGATCAGTCCTGTCACAGATTGTACACATCGTCTAGGAAGAATGCTGTGGTTTGTAGTTTGGTGGTGTGGTAATGCACTAGCTGTGTGCAGAGGTCACTCAAACTACAATATTTTATATTATCGAACACAATTGGTCTGTTGCACAGGATTCAGTAGCAGACAAGTTTAGCAAACATTCATAGGAGGAAAGAGCAATATGACCACATTTTAGTAGTTCATCTTTAATACAACATAGACAGTGAACATCTTGTCACCTGGCAGATAATGAAGTTCCATCTTGAAGCCTTAAATGGACCGTTTTGGCCATCATCATTTCGGTGCTTTGAAGCTGGCCATGATGAGTGAAAGGTGGATCTGACTGAGGCTACGTCCACACTAGCCTGGATAAATTTGAAACTGAAAATGCTCCGCGTCCACACTATCGTTTTCAGTCGTTTTCACAGAGTTGTGTGTCCACATTGAAACGGCCGAAAACACTTACGTTCCAGTACTGCGCATGCGTGAAGCGCAAGACGATTCGACTGTTTATTAACTTTCCAGCTCTTTGAAACATCCCGGCAAAATGTCGAGGAAAAGCACCGAGTTTTTTAAATAGACTGACAATGAGGTGGAGTTGCAAAAAGTTGCAAAAGCGATTGAGAATTAAAGAATTTGAAGAAAAGCTATCTGGAGCATGTACAAACTGATATTAATCTTTAATAGGGCTGTCAAAATTGAGAACAAACAAAACAACTGCTGTATAATGCCCTCCGCTATCTTGGTTTGTGACCGCATCACATGACTAAAATGAGTCATCGTTTTCGAAAAGGCTCCGGTTTGCTGTCCACACTGCGACACAAAAACGGTGTTTTCAAATCTATTCACTTTGGAGAGCGTTTTCAAAACGCTGCGTTTTCCTTGACTGAAAACACCGTCTCAGAATGGACGGGAGGCCAAAATGGAGAGAAAACGATGTTTTTCCAAACGAAAATGTATTAGTGTGGACATGGCCTGACTCTGACTCAAGCATCCTTTCCTTTAATGTTGGTTTAATGGCCATGAATTCCAACATGAACAATAATGATGTTGCCAATAGCATGGACTCATTAAAAAAAGCATGTACTGAGGTCACAGTGTAGGTCAAGTGAGAAGTATGCTCATTTTCCTGCGAGACAATCAAACTTCTTTTTGAATCCAGAGGAGGCACTAATGCTCACCCTGGCTTGAGTTCAATAAAGACTAAATATCACAAGGGCCACAAATGAAGAGTCTACTGTAGAGCAGTTGCACTGGATTGCACGAGCTGTAGTTACAGGTGTGGAATGAATCGGCAATGCATTGTCAAAGAAGAAGCCTAAGGGGATGGATCACTCTGAATCTATTTAATCTGGGTTTTGTCAAGCCCATCCCAAGCCCTTTCACCAACCACAACATTTTTCAATTAAAGCAAGGAAAGAAAGTTTGTATGTAACTGTAGCTGTGTCCATTTTGACGGGATGGGATGCTTAACAAATATTTGTTTTCACTCGATTCTGGTTGTTGGGATTTGGATCTTTTGTGTCTCTAATGGTCAGTGTTTGATTTTTCAACAGGTTAAATGAAATATATATTACAGATAGTTTTCTGCCTTTAAATATGGCTGCATTTCTGAGCTATTACACCAAATTGCAACCACAACTCCAGTTTGACATGCTTACATGTTTTGTTTTGTTTTTTTTTTGTTAACATTTATCTCTTGGATCGTTTTCAGACTGCAGCTCAGCCAAAAGTGGCCCAGTCTGTCCGTGAAACTGCTAATCCCGACTGGCTGTCTGACTGGCATATCTCTGCGGAGACATATCTCTATGGAGAGAGCAATGCTGGTTTACTCAGAGACAAATATTTCATTACACAAAAAAGCGGTTAGGGGGTCTTCATTAACAGAGACAGAAGGATTTGTTTTACAGGATTACCCCATTTGCATTTTTTTAATTACAGCACAAGCCCACAGAACCACCTGGTTTGGGATGATAAAGGAGGCGAAGAGGAGAAACTAAGGCTGATTAGACCAGGATTCAGGATTTGTGAATACATTAAATTACATTTGGGATGAGATCCAGCAAAGTCCTAATCACAACAGGAAGACTGTGGGGTTTCACATCTGGCTTCAAAGACTTTGACTGAAATTTCTGTTGGCATATAAACAGAAGGAAACATGGCTATTACCTGTGGAAGGGTTAAACCAAAACCATCTTTGAAGCCTTCTTCTGTGAGGTTACACAGCTACATATATACAAAATGGTGTTCTGGTAGAGTAGGTGCCTCGGTGCGGGGGAACTAGAAAATACAACAAATGGATTTTGTCATGCTGTGTAAATAAAGCCAAAGCCAAATTCAGTTAATGGAGCATACACTACAATCACTAAACACGGGTGTTGGTAACACAAAGATATTTACAGTGAAAGACTGAAAATAATAAAAGATTCATATAACACTGGAGTCATGGTCCACCAGTACAGGACGACAGCTGGACATATAAACAGATCCATCCTCAAGCGATACTTAGGCTTCCATAAGGTTATAAGGAAATCTGCTCATGTATGATGCAGAATGATTGTAGTTAATTCTTTTAGTATAGGATGAGCATACAAGTAGAAAGGACTTGTTTGCTGGGTGACAGATGAAAGGGAAAAAGCTTTGACAACATGGCAAAGAGTTAAGGTTGCTCTGTTTTCCCACTGAAAAACAACACAGAGTTGTTCACAGCGATCACCTTTATCCAAACATCCATTAGTCCCTCTCGATGGACCGAGCGCCTCACACTTCGAAGGAGACTGATTTCAGCTGCTTGGATCTGTGATGTGATACTTTCGGTCACGAACTAGAGCTCGTGACAATAGTTGAGGGTAGGAATGTTGATAACTTTTATCCTTTCTATCTAACATTGTAATCCTAGCTGGAGTATTCTCTTTCAGGATGGGACTGGCCCCAAATACAGGATGCAGGGTGTTGCTGGATGATTTGATGAGTATTAAAAAAATGATCTGAATAAAATGCTCTTTACAGTCACCAGATCTGAACCCATTTGAAAACACAGCTCAACCAGAGATACATATCAGATGCTGGGCTGACATGTCAGTTGGTGCAAGGGCAAAGCAAAAGGATCAGCAGACAAGAAGATTACACGTCGATGCTGGTCTCCTGTAATCTGTGAGTTTCCTGGAAAAAACACAGACAACTCTAGAAATCCACAAACTGCTTTTTGTACTTTGTTTTTTTGTATAATCTACTTTAGAGTTCCTGTTTTTGAAGATTTTTACTTTAAAAGAGGCAAATATGTTTCTTCTGCTTCCAGTATTTCTGCTTAGTAAGGCTAACCCGCTTCTATCTGTGGGTTAATTTACCATAAAAACATGAAAGTGGTGTTAATCTTTTCATCTTATTCTCCATAGGAAAGCTAATATGTATTTCCTAATATACTCCAATATTTTTGCCAGTGTTGCAGTTTTTGTTCATCCGAAGGCGGGGTCCAATTAAACTAACCAGATGACTGAAACGCAGAAGACATTAGGCAGGTAATAAATTGAATAAAATGCATTTGCATCGCAATTATTCATTTTTACTCCGGATGGAGCAGCAGGAGACGCCTCCACAAAGATCTCTTTGATGAAGAAAGTCTAATTTAATTTTGAGAGTAATTTGGCTGTAATAACAATCAGTCACTGCTGTAAGATAAGTAAGAAATATGTAGATTAACACTGACGCAGCATCAACCTTATTTTATTAGTCATGGTAAGGTGACTTATGGGAGGTACGAGGCTGCATGTCAGTGGTTGTGTTACATTGCATGAGTGTCCTTACCGCAGCGCTCTTCCCAGCTGGCCCTGGGTCGCCTCAAACCACTTAGAGGGAATGTTTTGGGTACAGCTGCTCCTCATACTCCTCTTTGCCTCAGACAACAGCATCATCGTGTTAAGGAAAAAATAAATCATCATTTATCTGATGTTTAGGTCTCATCAGAAAGATGAAGGGAGCGGCAATGTTTCAGGATTGGTGCCAACTTCCAGTTCAACTCATGACATACCGTCGCTCGTATTTAGGCTCATAATTTAACTGTGGAAACAGTCAGTAATTAGCACAAAAGGACCATTGTAAGACAAAATGTGACACTTGATACCGCTTTCTCAAGAAGTCTAAGCACCAATTTGATAACATGGAAGTGCAGAGGAGAGATCCTCCACGACTAACCTGATTTTCTGTCTCGATGACCATGGCGCCGAAGTGATTACTCAATTGTAAAAACAGAAGTAATTTTAGACATAAATAACCTCTGAGTTCCAGCTGACATGAACTCATTGGCAGCTTCTGAGTTTGAGCTTCGGAGTCTCTGGGCAGCCATCCATCTGCAGACAGGAAACGCTCCAGGGACAAACTAGCTAGACCCAGTTCTTTTTAATGCATGACAGACCCCTGCACTTCACGAGGCCACGAAAGGAGGCCGGAGCGGAGAGAAATGAGTCAAACAAGCAGAAAGGATCACATTGTTCTGGGGGGTCCCGGAAAGACATTATGTTTGTATGACCTCGAAACCTTGGTGTATTATAACCATTGACCTTTATGATAGAAACGTTCATTTTTTTCCCTCACCTCTGAGATATCTATTTAGAAAAAAACAGGAGAGGAACATGACCTCTGAAAAGACAACAAGAAAGAGAACGAAAAAAAAAGAGAGAAATCTCTACTGTTGGATAATTTTCATATTGAAACTGGGAATATAAACAGTAAGCGAAACATGATTAAAAGCAAATATGAACAATGCCTGGCACACTTTTTAAAAAAAACCAATGTAAATGTCAGGAAATCTTTATTTACATGATTATTTGATTCAAAACTTTAAAAACAAAAGTGGAACTACTGGAGACCTGAAGGAAGGTCCTGGGTTTGAATCCACTGGCTTCCAGGGGCTTTTTTTGTGTGGAGGTTAGTCGTAGAGGTGTTTACAAGTTCTCTGCCTGGTCCTCCGGTTTCCTCCCACAGTCCAAAGACGTTTGTGTTTGGTTAACTGGTGATTCTAAATTGGTCATCGGTGTGAATGTGAGCATGAATGGTTGCCTGTCCCTCCGAGTTAGACAGGCGAACCGCCTCTCGCCCCATGAAAGCTGGGATGGGCTCCAGCCACCATGTGATCCTCAGTTGGATAAGTGGAAGAAAACTGACAGATGGCCAAGTCTGCTTTTACCTTGAGCCTTACATCTTTGATCGACTGCACCAGAGCTGGCCAGAGGTGGTTAGATGGTTAGATTTGCACAGAGATATGAAAAGTTGTTGTCATAGTACTTGTTTTTAGGTGCCACAAATATGTTTGATAAAGGAAATACTGGAAAATAACTACAACATTAGGTATGTGCGGGTGAAAACAGCCTGCTGTGACTTGTGAAAATAAAAAGTAAATGTAGATATTCTTTGTGCTTGAGTCAGAGAAGCAGGAAAAAGTTGGAAGACAACAAAAACACCCATTTAAATGGTACATTTAGAGGTGAGCAAGTTTTCACTGTTAACTTCATACCAACAATATCATGACGCAATCCCAAGATAACAATAATATTACCATTATTGTGATATGTTACTTACTGTTGCAAAGCTGTATATTAGTTGGGTGGGGGGTTAGTTGTATATTACTGCAGTTGCTTTGATAAAAGGTGTATTTGATTAAAAGCTAAATTACTGGAGAAATCAAGTGCTTGTGACTGCTATGCAAGCAAATTCATGGCAATTTAATCCCACCATTCAGATATTGCTATCTGAATCAATAAGTCAGACCAACTATTTCACAGAGCAACAAATAAAAATCCAGATATTACAATTTATAAAACACTAGTATGTGAAAATAACATCATCAAAGCAGATCACATAAACAGAAAGGATGAAGATGTAGCCTGTGCCTAAAAACCTGCCTGACAGTCAATGAAAAACCAGCAAGACAACAAAACTTCATCTGACAAACACGAAAAAGGAAAACAGCCCGACTGGGAGATGGATCTGATTATGAATGGAATTTAAGATCCAGCGGCTATGAAGTGATGGCACGTCAAATTATAGGGAACAAGCCCCAAACATCAATCCAGAGAGACATGAAGAGGCCAACTCCACTACCATCAGATAAGACTAAACCAATCATTTCACACAGGGAAACTGAAGCGTTGGCTGCTAACCCTATCGGGTTTTAATTAGCTGCAGTGGTGCCCGTCACTGAACACATCAATGTGATCTCGGCCGGACAGCGGCAGCGTCCACGGAAGTAAAGTGAGGGATGGAGCAGAAAGAGAAATGATTAGGATGTGAGACTGCACCCACTCTTCCTCGGCTGACATCAATTTTTATGAATGCATTTATTACATTTCTGTGTGTGTGTGTGTGTGTGTGTGTTTGAGGATGGGGGGCGCTGGGTGGGTGTGGTGGGGCTTTAAAGCAGGCACCATGCTGTTACCATAGCAACATGAGTCTTTGAAGTTTTTGCGCCCCCCCCCTTTTTAATTTTTTTTTTTTTTACAGCTGGATATAGCAACCAGATCTGCTCTGTTCTGCTCTCAGCTTCTATCCCCTCGCTCACCCCTCTCCCACCATCACTCCTATTGCAGCATCAAAAATTTTTCTCTTTGAAGACTTAAGCCGATTCCAAGTCAAACCCAATGCTATTTCTGGCTCTATTCAAGACTGAGGCTGTGGCTTTGTGCAGTGCAGTGTTTGACATGTGAGTGCGCGAAAGATGGCAAAAAAAGAAAAAGGAAAAAAAGAAAAGAAAGAAAAACATGACTCGGTGTGCTGGTGTAAGAGAGAAAATCCTGAAGAGAGAGACGCATGAATGTGTGCAGAACAACAAACAAAAACAAATAGTTTAATTACAAAGCTGCCAGCTGGTCGGGACCGATAATGAGACATGTTGTTTCACTGAATGTATGACTGTGAGTGTGCGTGCTGCATGCGAGTACAGACACAGACCTTTAAAAAAGGATATCAAAAGAAAAGGAGGGGAGAGAGAGCAGGGAATGGAAAGAAGACGGCGGGAGGAGAGGCAGAGGAGAAGAGATGAAAGGAGGACAGGAAGAGGCGAGAGACAGGAAGAGGAAGACAGGAGGAGGCAGTAAAAACATGGCATGTTGCCTCATCATTATTTCAGATCTGTGTCGTACATAGGTAAGGATAAAATATTAATTACAACTTTTACTTTCTGCTTATACCAAACTCCATGGACGCAAGTCAGTATTCAATCCTGGATCAGTTTTATGCTAAAAACAGCTTTTTGTGGGTTTTGAGGCTTGAGTGGCCAGTGAGAAAAAAAAAAGCCCATATGGCTTTGATTTAACAGACTTTGTTCCATATTTTTTTTTCGAAACATGCTCTTATGTAGATTATTACACAAGAATTGTTTGTTAAATATGAACGCTGACATCAGTGGATATCAGTGCAGATGTAGTGTATAACAAATTTATTAGATCACCTGTTACAAGAATAGGAAAACAAATAGTTTTGAAATATGTCAAAAGCTTGTTTTAAATTCCAAAAATATATTGTGAGGGAATACATAATACATTTAGCACAGGCAAAAAAGTATTTTAAGGACATAAAATTTGGGCAAACAGCTGGGGTGCAGGGGAGGGGGAGGCTCTACAGCCCCCCTGTAGATCTGCCCCTGATTTAGCAACAAAAGTAAGGAAATTTGTGTTTGATCGATTATTTCTTTGTTGCTTATTGGCAATAAACCTTGAAAAGGAAAACAAAGTTTGTGGGTTGCACCTATGAAAAATTTGCCGAATCTTCTATTGACTCTTGTTTTGAGCTTCTGGTGCCCCTGGTGCTGACAATCAGGGGTCTGATTGTGAGCCTGTACCCCCCTACAGGTATCTCCCCCCCCCGCAAAAAAATGCAAGTCCCAAATAAATTCAGCAAATAAACTGTAGTCTTGTTTTCATACCCATACTTGAGCTGGCACACTCGACTTGTCTGTCAGAAATTAACATTCGAAATAACATCAAATGCCATTGATAACAAAATTAATTCAACCAATGAAATTAATTTATCTGTTAAGGAATCCATGTAAATAGCTAATTTGGCATATTCATGGAAAAATTATAATTTGTGTTATTATTTAGTTTTACTGTTTTTTTAAAATAGCAAATTAATTAATAACAGAAATCTATCTATCTATCTATCTATCTATCTATCTATCTATCTATCTATCTATCTACACACTAGTAGATTAACTATTAAAGAAACGTGATTTCTAAAAAATGGTTTAAAGATGAATGGATGGACATCAGGTACAAGTCTTTAAATTTGTTAGGCTCTGTGGTTTTCATATATTTAGTTTAAAACACTCAAAAATTAATTAAAATGAATTTATAAAATACATGTAAAATTTCCTTGTAATTTTGTTACACAAGTACATGTACAACATTAAATTTGATGGAGTCTGGTCAAATGACATTTACTTGTTTTTTCTTTTGTACATTGTACCTAAAAATGAATTACTTGAATGAATCAGCCTTTGATTTTATATATATTAGTTGCATTTTACTCAAAATAATTTCTTTATGTTTATGAGGGGACAGGAATCTTTTTTAAATGACATTGTATAAAACAAAAACATAGAAACAATTGCTGTTTTCACAGCTGTCTGCATCTAAATTATAAATTTAAAGATTGATGGCCAGCTTACAAAATGCATTAATGATAAATATATATTTCACTGTGTTGCAGAGGTTAGAACTGTCACACCACAGCAAGAAAATCCTAGGTTTGAATCTAGTGGCCGGCTGGGGTCCCTCTGTGTGAAGCGTGCATGTTCTCCTTGTGGCTGCACTAGCTCTCACTGGATCCAAACACGTGTATGTTAGATTAACTGGTGATTCAGGGTGTAACCTGCCTCTTACCCTATGCTAGATTTTAATTTTTAACTTTTAATGTTAAGTTTATCATAGTTTTTTCAGGCTTCATGAACTGTAGGTCTTAGTAAACTGCATATATTTACTTACATATGTTTGATGTGCATGCCAGACAGATAGCAGAATTACACTATGACTTTACGGTCTCTGCCAAATATGATCATATCCAGTTAAAAAGACAAATCCCCCCCAAAATTGTTTAGCATTTTGACCAAAATGCCAAGCTAGAGGCTTTAAACTTCCATCGTTTATATACAGTATACGGTACAGCCATCCCATTACTTACATAACTCGGGGTGCAGGGAGCCTATTCCCCTATTCATCGCTAACAGGCCCCTACTGTGCAGACACGATTTCCCAAAATGTCAAACTGTTTCTTTTAGAATCAAGAAAAAAAGAGGACAGACATCCATTCAAGCCTTTATCTCCAGGAAAAGGGAGACCTATCATAATCACACATCTGATCTCCACGGTGATTCTGCACATTGGGCTCAAGGTCCCTTTCAAGTCCAATGTACCCAAAACGCACTCGCCGCTTTTAATCCAAACCAAGGTTTTTCCACAAAAGCAGTTTTGTTGGGACTGCAGTAATGCATTTGTCACTGATGCAAGAACAGATAAAAAAAGGAGCGTTTTCCAGAACACTGAGCTGTACAGTTGTATCACACCCAGACATGCAAACCATACAAACATGCAGATCTTTTTCCACACATTTTCACCTGACATAAAAACACCTACTGCCCACTGTTTTTCTTTTGAAATGAAGGCTAATGTTGCAGCCCAGACAATGGTGTTGCAAATAACACATTTACAGTCTCTGACTGAAGTTTTGCTACACAGCTAGAAATCTGAGGAACAGCTAAAACTGCTTTCAGTATTATGGTGAGTATTCCCTTTTATGGCACTTGCATTGCTCCACCATGATTACATGCTGCTGAAGCATAAAATATCCCCACAGAGAGTGGGTTGATTTCTGTGCAATCAGACTTTAAGAAAAATACTGGGTGGTCTATCCCATGGTCAAATGATTCATTGCACAGTGTATGTCAGGGGTATCAAACATAAGAATCGGAATCAGCCTGGCAAAGACTCCAATCCGGCTCACTGGTTGGCTTTGGAAAATGGGAAAGAAGACATAAATTTTGGACATTTAACTGTATTTTCAAAACAGGTTTTACAGCTATTCTCACCGATAAAGACCTCCTCTATAGCCATCTGTACTACACCAAAGTAATTAAAGTAATAGATACACAATTAAATGACAGAACTGTTCATGTTTTGTAACTGTATACTATAGAAATGTCTGTTTTTTTTTCTTTTTAACAAAGTAGTATATTTTCTGTGAATATAATCAAAACTTTGTGTTGTGTAGGATTTCTTTATCATGTTGAAAAACTGAAATGTACTGCTGAAATTGTGCTTCTTTATTGCGGAGATAACATGCATAGTTAAACTTCTTTACACCGACAGAAAGGGGAAATTTCACTGGTCCAGCCCACTTCAGATCAAAGTGCGCGGTGTCTGGACATACGATGTCAAACAGGTTTTACATCCCTGGTATTTGTCAATTTAAGACAGTTTTAGTCCAGATATAAATGAACATTAAAAGGTGGTTTTCAGATGGTCCCTGTGATAGATGGGTAACCCATGCAGGGCTTTGCCTGCTTTTTTTCCGAATGGCAGTGGGACGAGTTGATGAGGAAACAATGGTGGAATGCAATGCTGTTCATTGTATTATAAATAATTCCTTTTTTTATTCTAACATTATGGCTAACTGATGGATTATTTAATTAGTAAAATGTCACATAATAGATTAAAAAAATCTCATCACATCTCTCAAAGTCTATGCTGACATCTTCAAATTGTCTAACCAAAAAGTCAAAGGTGAAAACCCATGATATGATACGAAGTGGCAGCAAATCAGTACCTTCTGAAGTGCTGGAAACAGAGTTTGTTTAAAATTTTTACTTAAGTTAAGAAGTTAACTCAAACCCACCACCATCCAACCAGAACTTTCTCTTAAGTATTTTTATTCATCTTTAGGCATGAAAAAAAGATTTTTGAACCTAATTTTTTAAACATGTACTTTTCAAAGAGTTTGTTACATGTCCACTCAGATGGACAACAGACGTTTTGACTTATGGATTTGACAAACAAATAAATAATATACACAGTGTAAAAACTATAAAATAACAATTTTTTTAAAATAAAAAAGATGACAATATAACAACATATATATATAAACTATAACACATATAACCCTGCCACCCGCTGGACAGCCAGCGAGTGGCAGGGTATGGAGTGACACATCAGTGTCCAATGTAGTAGTTTAAGTGCAAGTATACCATCAACACTGACACAAATACAAATAAACAGCCTTTGAATAGCTGCCCACTGTAGTGACCACTATGCACGAAAGGGTTAGAGTTTCAATCCTCCATTTAACACCTGATTAATTATTTTGTTCATTCACGTTTGTAAAAATATTCAGAGAACACAACGTTCTGTTCCCTCAATAAGAGCACAGTTTTTGTCAAAATAACATCTGACACAGTCACAATCACAGAGACACGAAGCCCCAGAAGAAGACAGAAAAAGTGTGATTTAGACAAAAAAACACTGTCATTTCTTCCTGTAGACATACAGCACCTGTGGACAGTAAGGGTTTTGGATCATCTGTTTTATACATTTTACATATATGTATAAAATACATTTTATACATAGAATTTGATGCCCAACAAAATGCATTTTTTCTTTTCCTATTATGGTGATTTAAAACAAGTTTACCAAAATAACCTCTATGCCTATGCCTTATGTAAATATGTAAATGTTATTTTGTTTTTTTCCCAGTCTGCAAAGCAGAAAAGGTGCAGATTAAGTTGAATATGTAGCTTGTGCTCTACAGATAGTTTAAAAAAAAAAAGCTCTTATTTTGCTTCTCATCAACATATTAATAGTCGTGTATGTTTATGCAGGTTTGGAAAGAAATGAATCGTTTCAAAGTGACCCAGAATCTGCAGGATCCAGGGGCCTGACCAGCCTCCCCCTGCTGCCTCAGGCCAGGAGGGGCCCCAGTGTGGAGTGGGATCTTAGACTTCAGGGCTGAGTGGAACCAGACTCAGGGGTTTTGTCAGAAAGGAGTTGAAGTGGAGATGGGAGGGGTGGGCGGGGTGAATAGGCAAAGAGTGGCAGTCGTTGCCCTTGGAGCCCCACAACTGATACACACAGATGGAAAGCATTAGCCCTCCATTCGAGCACAAAGATGGATGGATTATTAGATAGAAAGTCTGAGTGGAGTTGGAGAGGAGAGAAGGAGAAGAAGGGGGAAAAGGGGTGGGAGTGTAGGCCAAGAGAGGAGATGAGATGTGCATTCACATGTAAATATGTCTAACAACTCTGACATGTAAACAGTACATGATAATTTAAAAAAAAACCCCAACAACATATGAGGAGGAAGGAGGAAGACCATGTAGAGACCGGATCTTTGTAGAAACAGTTTGTGCTGATTCAAAGAATAACAGTTTAGACATGCTTTGATCAAGTCAACATATACAATGCATTTGTCCAGGATATTTATTCAGTAATCAAAGTCAACATATGTAACACAGGTGATGGAGTGCTTTTCCACTGATACTGAATTTTTATAGGTGAGGCGCCTTTCCCCACCAAAGTGGATCAGTCTTATTCCAGCCTTTCTTGCAGTGTCACCTACAGTCTGGAATCTGTATCATCCTTTTCAAGCTTTTTATTAAAGCTACGACCAGCTACGAGATATTCAAAACTGAGACGCCACAAATGATTTTTTTTTAAATGAACATAACTTTCTAAAATATCTCTTCGTTATAAATGCTTTGTTGATTGAAGTCTTTACCATCACTTTCATCACTGAGGACTTACAGCCAGATCTTCTAAGCAGGTACAGTATCTGGCTTAAAAAAAGATCTTTCACAGAAACATGCGTGCATAAATCTGTCTTTGTGTGCATTTGTATACATTATAAGTGAGTCACTCGCTAAAGGCTGTGACCTTAATCCCAGAACTATTTATGCACTCTGTCTCTGCACATAAACATAGGCGTTCTCTTTAATTTTACATGCTGTGTGTGTGAAGATACCTATCTCCTAACCTCTAACAGATGTCTCTTCACTAAATCTGAGCGTAGCATTTAATACACACCTAGTTTAATTATCCACTTGGTCTACCTAATTCATTTAAATCTCATTATGTTTTGGTTTTGGTTTGACCAAACAATCATACTTACTCAAAACATTTTAAGTTTAAACTAAAGGTGTAGAGATGATTATCATGTCAATACTAGAACAAATAAGTGAAAAACAGCACGAAATGGTTTTTGCTAAAAAAAAAGAAGAAGATTTTTTTAAAAACTGGGAAAGCTAATTGCATGCTCTCAAAGTTCTGTGCCCTAAGTCCTGCCTCAATCATTGTCTTGATTAGGAAGGAGGGACATAGCAAGATTGTGTGATTAACCCTAAATAATATTACATTTGGACTGTGCACAATCAATGATATAAGTACAAACGATGGGGAGGACCCAAGACAAATGCTGAGGCAGGCGAGGTAATAAAGTTTAAACTTTAAACAGGAATCCAGAAACTGAGCATGAGGAACAACACACAGGGAGCACAAACAGAAAAACAGCTTGGAGCAGGGAAAAGGTGACGAGACAACAAAGACTGAATAAAAAAGGAGGGGTAAAAACCAGAAGTGAAACTAAAACAAGGCACAGGAGGAAAAAGTAAAGTGGGACTAGTACGCCAAGACTAGTACTAAACCAGATAGGGGAACATGGATTGATAAATGCACTTATGCACAGAGGAACTCAAGACAGGGAATAACGAGGAGAGCAGAAACACCAGACGCATCATCAGAAGAGGAACCAACATTTAAAAAAGGAAAGCACACTTTAATGCTGAAAACAGTATCTGGAGACTGGCTGATTTATCACCTAAGGTTAAGTGCACATCACGACGTCCAGTCACCCAGACTGCATCAATGACCAGACTGTTATGTTTATAACTTTTAAACTTTTATTGATTTTGACAATCATTTCTCATAGAGCAAACTATTATTTCATTTAAGGTAAAGTTAGTTGTTTCTTGAGATTATATGATAGATGAAAGGGTGTTGTACTTACAGATATACATTGATTAGAGTGAAATTATATCATGCAACAAATTATTAATTATATATTCTCATAAACTTAGGTTAAGCCAATAAAAATAAATAGCGGGAGGTTTCTGTAAGCTCCCATATTACCCAAGTGACCAAGATGGACATCTCCATTCTGCCTAATCACACTTTATGTATTTATGTATTATGTCATGTGCAGTGGAGGCAAATTTTAATTAATGCCTGCACCTTCAATCTCAAGATACAGTCCTGATCAAAAGTTAAAAATATTTTGTCTCACTCCCATTTCTTCTTGTTGCACGTTGAAGCTCTACTTGGAACCTTGTTAAGATCCAACAATGCAAAATATGATTTTTTTTAACCATTTTTCAAGTGGTCTTAAACTTTTGACCGGGACTGCATATGAGTATCTGTATCACAATAAGGACTGTTTATTTTTAAAATGACTGAATCATTTTAACCTGAACAGTGAGTGCTTCAGATGATCTTACTAACAGCAGGGTAGATAGCTTCATGGACATATGATTGCAGTGGTGGTTAAATTAATAGTTTGAACACACCTATCCCTTTACTCTCAACCCTCCCAGTGCGATGAGATGATGCTAGATTCCATCCTGGAAAACCAAAAGAAAAAGGCCCTCTTGACTCACTGTTTACATGCTGTCTCCTTAGGAATCTCATGGTAAAGCAGAGACACCTTGATCTCTCTGCTGCAATGCTGTTAAGCCAGACATTACCCCAAGAGCCATTCACTGCACTTTGCCTCTATCCCTTGCTTCCCTACCCCCTTTATTCATCTTGCTTTTCTTCTAAGACTAATACACACCTCTTCTCTTCTTTATCTTCAAAGCCCATTTCAGCCCATTTCATTCTGAAATAAAGGGGCTAAATGAGGCTCCTTTAGCAGAAAACACCCTCAAGGCTCACCTTTCTTTGGTAACGAAGGGAGTGGTCATCCTTAGTTACATGACTCGGCTGCAGGAAGCTGCTTCTCTGGCTTTGAACCAAAGAGATTTAAGCATCAGGGCGAGTCGCACCCATTAGCTTAATAGACATGTTCGTGTTTATTTAGACATGTTCATGTCTGCATAGCTGTGGCAGATAATGGCTATAAGTGCAAACATCTTTTTTTTTAACTGAATTTTGAGGGTTGTTGCACTTCTACTCTGCTACATGTGATGATAAAAATATCATACTCATTATATTGTCTTTTAGGTCTATCGCCATACTGGATTTACTTGTCACTTTTAAGATTCTGATTACATGAAACTATGGGGAAAAATATGTTGAAATAAAATGAAATAAAAGTTTAAAGCTATTTCCCTAAACCCTTCAAAATATTTTCCATCCATCGTCTTCACTTCAACAGAAACCATAGTTCCTAGAAAAGCCACTTGAGGCTGGCTCCAGTCTCACTTCCCAGAGATTCCAACCTCCAGAGCTGAAAACTTAAGCCAGTACAGAAGGGCCAAAAATGGCAGTTTCTCTACAGTAGGTGCCACTACAGCAGTTTCGCACCAAAAGGGTGTCAGTCCCAGTTCATACAATAGACTAGAGCCCTGCGCTGGGACTGGGAGCAGACAGCTAAAAATAGATAGCATGTCCCGAGATTGTTAGCTGGACGGAGAGTATAACTGATCTTACTAATTATGTGATATTACTATGTGATACTGTGCAAGAGGTCCGCCCCCTAGTGTCAGGTCTCTCATATGACTCTGTGGCTCAGCTCATCTTATAGTACTGTTTTTGCCAAAGCACGCTGCTGTTTGCAATTAAAATGCTTCTTACGTTCACCAAACAGCAGCTTCTTTATTGAAAAGCTAATGAAGATGTGAAATATTTAGCACCTAAATATCCAGATGTTTTCCTCAAGAATCACAAAGAAGCTTAAAAAAAAGTGAATAATAGACTAAATTCAACAGATGGCCGGAAATCTGGCTACAGATCTCTCATATTTTGATATTGTTTTGCCTTCCCACAAATGGCCAAAATAAAATTAATTCATTTCAGGTGTCAAACGAACTGAATATTCAGACACAATGTTAGACAGCTTTTTAGCATTTAAGGAAAGAAAAGACGGTGAAAAGATTCAAATTGAAGGCTGACTGATTAGGGTTTTTTCTCCCCTAATCCTCAGTAAAATTCAACTCTCCATAAGAAGATTACATGTGAATATTAGGTAGGAAAAGTCTGCCCAAAAGAACATTATTTTTATTTAGATATTTTATGTTTCTTAACCATGATTCTAAATCACCCATGAATGTTAGCAAGAATGGTCACATGTCCACATGGTACTCTGCCCTACGACAAATGTCGATTGAACTTCCTGACAATCCTGGATTAGCTGCAAACCTCCCCAAAAAACTAATGGATGGAAAATGCACCTCTAATATAGTCACCCAGAAGCTATTAAAGAGGATTTTATTAAAGGACTAGGAATTAAAAAGGGTGCATTTGATACCAACATCAGTTGCTCAGTCAGCAAGCACACGGTGTATCAGTACTGGATGTACAAATTGCTTTTCTGGATGACACGATGCTGGCATCTCGCATCAGCGCAGATGTTGGTTTCTATCAAATACAGATGCCTCCTTTCTTCTCTTCTGTTTCCTGTGCACTCCTCTCTTTGGTTGCACTTGCATGCGTAGCAAATGGTTTTGGTTGATGCCTTGGGAGAAATTACATTAAATGGTGTCAGAGCACGGAGTCTCTGATGTAGGAGTCGTGAGGGTTTACTGCTGTGCTACCGCTGCTCACAGAACACAATCACAAAACAAACTGTTCCAGACCGGCAGCAGAAAATGTTTTCAGCAGTCTGAAAGTCTGCATTGCTGCTAATGACTGACTGTCTTCTCCTCTTCTCCTGCGAACACTCACAGGCTCATGCTTAACAGGGGGCAGAAAGGACACCTGCATTGCAAAATGGAGCTTCAGTTTTGGGGTTTTTTGCATGACTAGTTCACTCAAATGACAGAATACTTATTTAGTTTGTTGGTAATTATATCTTATCTCTGCAAAAGGGAAGAAAAACATTTCTAAATATTCTGAACTTCCTGGACAGTCTGAGGTTCAACCTGGCAGCATTGAATGGACTAAAACATAAAGTCCCAGAGATGTTCTAGAAGATTTAGGTCAGGTAGGTGTGAAGGCCAGTCAGTGATATCAATTCCTTCATCCTCCAGGAACTGTCTGCATGCTCTTGCCACATGAGGCCGGGCATTGTTGTGCATCAGGAGGAACCCAGGACCCACTGCACCAACATAGGGCCTAACAATGGGTCCAAGGACTTGATCCTCGTACCTAATGACATTCAGAGTCCTGTTGTCTAGGTTGAGCCTGTTGAGATCATGGATATGCCTCCACAGGCCATCACTGACCCACCAGCAAACCGGTCATGCTGAACAATGTTACAGGCAGCATAACGTTCTCCACGACTTCTCCAAGCTCTTTCATGTCTCTCACATGTGCTCAGGTTGAACCTGCTCTCATCTGTAAAAAGCACTAGATGTGGAGCTGCCAATTCAGGTATTCTGTGGCTAATGCTTATCAGACTCCCCTGTGCCAGCAGTGAGCAAAGGGCCCATTAGACGATGTCTGGCCTTCAGATGTCTGTTTCTGATTGTCTGGTCAGAGACATCAACACCAGCAGCCTGCTGGAGGTCAATTTGTAGCTCTGGCAGTTCTCTTTCCTCCTTAAACAAAGGAGCAGATACTGGTCCTGCTGATGGAATAACGATCTTGTGCAGTTCTCATAGAGTAGCCTCCTGTCTCCTGGAATGTCCTCCATACTCTTAGGACTTTACTGGCAGACACAGTCTGTATGCCTGTATATGTAGAACATTACATCTGATATAAAATTTATATGCTGGATGACAGTCACTCTGGTTCACTTAATTTTTTTCCCAATTCAAGGTGAAAGATCTGAATTTGAGCCTGAAGGAAATGAAGTGAAGCAGACAAACACACACCCGGAAAGGCTACATCAAAGCCATTTTTTCCTCTTTGAAATCTTTTCATCTTTGACTATTTCCAACTGTTTCCAGTTGTGACTACAGTAATCAAACAGCTAAAGGGCCCCATCACTTGGCCATCAGTGGTCACTGCAATTACAAGGCAAAGACATTCAAAACTGTTCTCAGAAATGGTGATTTGGTGGCCCCCAGTGGATTCACATTGCTATTACAAATCTGTATTCTTAAAACGCATCGATCATAGAACAGAAGCACCGGAATTTACCAAACATTATTTAATAAATGATTTTGCAATACAAAACATCTGTGCAAAAATATTCAGACAAAATACAAAGCCAAGGCCTCTCTTGATCAATATGCATGTAAACCTGTTATGGGTACACTGATATTGAAATATACATTTACTTTTGTTTCTTCTTACCAATAAAAGACAAAAAAAGGCACTATAATGAATTTTTGCCAAATACAAAAATACCTAAACTTGATTAAGATTCACAGTCTTGTGTACAAGTGGTTTGTGCACTGCTATATTAGTACATAGACTACATAAAAAAGATGACTGTAGCCACAATGACGGCACCCATTGGTTGAAACCTTCACTTGAGCATTTTCACTTTTATTATTTTATTCTATTAGACTCTGTACACTCATATGGTAGCCAGGCCTTATACTATTCTCTGCCTTATTAGCAATTTTGCTGTCAGTGACAGCATCCTTAACAAAATGAGAAACGTCCTGTATTAAATAAGACTTCACTGATGTCAAAAATCAAGTGAGAAGTGGACTGGACTGGAGGAGTCGCCCCCTGTTGGCCATCAGTGCAGACTGCGTTGGCCTTGCTTTTTTAAATCTGGAAGCAAAGTCCATCTTATATATACAGTCTATGTTAGTATTCGTACATCATTTACATTGCTGGGGCTCATGGGTAAAGATGCTTAGGTAGCTCACTCTGCTTTAGAAAAACAGAATTACAAAAACACACAGAGAAAGGCATTTGAAAAATACACCCTCAAATGATTTCAAATAGCATGGAAACAAGAGCACACCCTTCATGTTGCTAATAACAGCCAACCAGCTTCACTACTGACCTCTACTCACTTGAATGCCATTACCTCAAGGAAAACTAAAGAGCAGTAGGATTTATAAAGACAACTGAATTTGATTTTGATGCCATTTTTGCAGCTGCTTTTCTCTAGTTGCTACATTTCACATGTGTCCACTTACTTTACAATTCAAAAATGCACTTGAGGCAAAAAAAAAGGATCCTCACTGTACTTTATGCTCTGCATGTCCTCAGTGAAAACAACCCAGATGTGTTATTGCTGTAGTTAAAACATGCACTCAGGAACATTCGCACGATGTCACCCATAGGTTGTTGACTTGACACATTACTGCTGGTTTTCTGACTTTTTTTTTTTTGAGGGAATGAAAGAAGCTTCATATTTGGCCTCTCATAAACCATCGTGGATGGCTGAGGCATAGTTTGTGCGGCTACGAAACTGAGACTCACCAAACACACACTTCGTCATCCTTCACTGGGAAACAGACAAAACGGGCAGAATTCTTTTTCAGGTTGTACTTTTTCTGTTAAAAGCTGCACGTGCTGAGCTACTCGTCAGGATCCTGTACATGTTAATACAGTCGCCACTTGGTGTGTTAAAAACAAGTTGCAATAATATCGCAGCACACCTAATTTGCAGTATCCGTATTTAGATGCAACATTCTTCTGTCTATGTACATGGCTGAGATCTCACAAAGCACCTAACTACTATAAGCATTATGCATTTTAACCCTTTTTACTTTTATTATTCTTCCATGTTTTGCTTCTTTTGCTTTTTTCTTTTTTTTTTGCACAATACAGACGTATAAATACAAAGAAGGGAACAGAACAGGACGAGGTATCCAAATTAAATTTTGACTTTTTTTTTCCCATCTCCAAAATGAAATGCGTAAAAACTTTCAGAAAAAACATAAAAGACTGTATCCAATCAATTATGCGGCGAATGAAGTGTTTGCCCTGAGAACGGTGAGGGTTAGCTATGGAAGGAAGCGAGCGCTTTGTGATGTCTTTTGTTGATCTGCAGGGGGCCCTCTTGCCCGCTCTGAAGTTAGATGCGATGTCTCCCGGAGAAACAAAACCGGGGGGGAGGGATGATGAAAGAAATGATACTTTAAAGGGAGGCCGATCAGATAAACTTCCAGCTTCACTGTGTCCGGTGTTCTTGTTGCAGACGTCTCAGATTGCGTGATGAAGTTGGAAAATTAAAAAAACCCAACAAAAACAAAACACACATTCAGCTGTCATTCTCAAAGGGACTCCTTAGCGCCTGCATGAGTACTTTCATAGCTGTTGGCAGCATGGCTATTATGCATGCTAACATAAATGTTACTGATTAGTTTTGGAGGGCCAAGGAGGCATCATTTATTGGAGCAGGCCACTGTTGATTGTTTTTATGAAGTCCCTCGCCGTTTCCATTCGCGCTCCCTTGGATATTTCATTTTTTGTGTTGACAAGCAAGCCAATGAACTAGTTTAAAAAAACACCTGAAGGTCATCACATGAATATCCATGTCTCCCTATAGGGAAAAAGTCCATCGACTGGGAATTGTTTCGGGGTTTTTTTGTCTGATTGGAACACAAACCGTTGAATAAGGCCACGGGAAGGATGTTTTCACCTTTAAAGTGTTTTACTTAATAAAAAGTTCATTTGAATATATATCTTTGTATCATTCATTCATTCAGGACCTATGTACTGTATTTACACAGAGGTTAAAATAACATTTTCAAACCATGATAGTAAGTACGCTTCCTTTAAACAGTAAGGCATGACAGAGTCAGACAGCTGCTTATATAGCCTGCTTAGTGTTTCTTGGATACCCAGATGTGTGGCACGCTCCATCTCTGTTGGGTCTCGGTAAGACCAGAGAAGAACTGTGACGCTGCGCCACTTGCTGAAGCGCTAAACTTCTCATATCTGGGATCTAACCTCAAAGAGGTTGAATATTTACAGGTCTGCAGTGATGACTGTGTCGTTGTACATCAGCACATCAGAGTCAGGGGTAAGCAGTGCTGATGTCTGAGACACGTGGTCCACCATTCCCTTCTGGGAGATTTGTCCGTACACCTGAGCCGACCCTCCGCCGCTCCCCGGCATGATGCAGTGGGACAGCAGCGGCGTGTTGGCGTCATGGTTGGAGCCCGTGGTGGAGGGCACGCCGCTGACGTGACCCGTGCTGGTGGAGCCGCTAGCGCTGCTGGGGGAGCGGCTTTTGGGAGGGGGCAGGTGGTGCTGGATTACCCTAGTTGGCGGAGCTGGGGGTGCAAAGTGAGCTGGGAATGCTGCGTATCCTGGCGGGATTGGGTATCCGTTGACTGGGATAAAGCGCTGGTGGGTTTGGGTCACGGCCATGGGCGTCCATGCTGGAACTGCACCCATCTGTCCCGGCGCGGGAATAGCCTGGGCTGGGTAGAGGTACCCTGCGGCGGCGGCAGCAGCGGCGGCATAGCGTGGGTTGCTAAGGTTGCTGACGGGGCTGGCGCTGAGCGAGGTGGTCTGAGTGGTGGCATTGCCTCCTCCACCAGAGGGCGTGCTGGAGCTGGTGTGGGACGACAACCCCTCCCAAGCTCGCAGGCGGGCATGAATATCCTTGAAGCGCGGCCGACGTGCTGGTCCTTCCTGCCAGCACTCAGTCATCAGACCATAAAACCTAAAAGCCAACAGAGTTACTTCATTACCACTAACAGCAACAATCAGACTGCTTCTAAAACTCTAAAACTAACCCCAATACCAGAGTCCAATAAAGACACTTGGACACTTGGGTTTCACCATTAGCTGGATGCTCTATCTTCTTGTATACTTCTCATATTGCACCGGTAATTGCAACATACCTTGGTGGGCAGTCTTCGGGGCAGGGCAGCAGCTGCCTCTTTCTCACCATCTCCATCACTTCCTGGTTCGAGAAACCGTAGTAGGGCTGTAGCCCGTAGCTGAAGACCTCCCACAGCACAACTCCAAACGACCAGATGTCCGAGTCCGTGGTGAACTTTCCCGAAGCGATGGCCTCAGGGGACATCCAGCGGATGGGCAGCACAATTTTAGGCTGGATGCAGTAGTAGTCTGAGGAGTAGATCTCTCTGGAGAGACCCAGGTCAGAAATCTTGACGTGGAGCTGCTCGCCTACCAAAATGTTCCGAGCTGCGAGGTCCTTGTGAACGTAGAAGTGGCTGGCCAAGTACTCCATCCCAGCAGCCACCTGGTTCACAATATTTCAAAGAAAAGTTTTTAGACATAAATTAGAAGCAAACTGAGAACATTACAACACTAATTTTAATTAGAAGTTTCTACATGAGCGATTAAGATCCGTACATCAACATTTCATGTTTAAATTGATGCAACAGTACTCCTTCCACTACGCTTGTAGCCAACTACGAGGATGTTTTTAGATCCTACCTGTATGGCCATATGCAGAAAATCTCCATGATCCAGGCTGGATTTCACCGTGCCGTCCTCATCGCTGCTACAGCCGACGTCAGAGTGCGGCGAACGCATGATGAGGAACTCGTGGAGGTCACCTTGGGGTAGAAACTCAAACAGCATGCAGACCGGCTGCTCCTGGGTAACCACACCCACCAGGCACACCAAGTTGGGGTGCTGAAGCTCGGTCAGCACTGCGGCCTCCTTTGATGAAGTCAGATTAATAATGGTGAATTTCAAAGAAGCAAACAGACAAAAAAAGGTGGCTGGCAGGTTGATTTCACGTGGATATTTACAAAAGATGTGGGAGTTTAATGGAGAGACTGAGACTGAAACTGTGTGGCTTTGAAAGGTGATTATAAGAAGATCACCCAAGGTGGTTTCACAACAGCTCATTGATCACTTTTGAAATCAAGTCGATGGCAGTACCACTTTAAAACGCGGGCACAGTTCAGGTCTGCCTCACTTTCTGTAAATGGAAAGTGAGGATTACGTCTTACGAATGCCGACTGCCTCAATCTTCCGTCACATCTAAATTTATCTGGACGGCCTTCCACCAAGTTACAGTTTATTTTGGGAGCTATTTCCAGAGAACTCATCTACAGTTGAGCGGTTCAGCCGTCTCCGATCTTTCACCACGTCTACCTTCTATAGACATACAACAAGCCGTCCTTGAAATATTGTGGGCCTAGACGCCTTTCCTCTAAGAAAGCAGCCACGTGTAGTTTTTAGCAATAGGATATTTTAGTGGTACATTTCATTTTCCAAATCTACACAAAGACAACTGATGTGGCTTCATTATTATATATATTTTTTTATGTGTGTTGTAAAAACAGTTAATTTAGAAACATTTCTTACTTGCTGGAAGTCAGCCCACTGCTGGGCATTGGAAATGTCTTTAAGGGTCTTTATGGCCACAAGCTGGGCCTGGTCCATGCCCGGCAGATACAGATGACCCTTGTAGATCTTCCCTAGAGTACATTCTCCGAGTTCCTCCATGAAACGGACAGCTGATAAGGGAAGCTCCTTGGCCTTGCTCTATAGAAGGTAGAAGGAGGAAAAAAATGGTAAGGTGACATCAATAGATTGAAAACACATTCAACAAAAATGAAATCATTACTTTTTTTGTCGGGTCAGCACCCTTTCCTCACTGCTGTCCTTGTAATCATATTTGGTGTTTGTTTTTAATACTCTAAGTTGTTTTATTAGGTATGTTGTATTCTTGTACAGCACTTTGGTCAACGCTCCTGTTGTAATTAAATGTGCTATATAAATAATTAAACTATTAAACTATTAAGGAAAAGAAAACACGATGTCGCTGCTTTCAATCTGATGTAGGCGAACTGCCTAATATAACACCGAATCCGTGTTTGAATTGTAGAAGAAAAATAAAACTATAGCTCAGAGCTGATAATTCACACAATCAGACTCGGCCCATTACATCAGCCCCCTAATCCTGCCCTTCACGCCTCTGGAAAGCAATATGGGAAAATTGTGAAATCTGGCAATATGTCCACAGCTTAAAAATGTCATCTGGCTGACAGGTTAAGCAAAATTTGGGAAGATGAGGCAATTAATTCTCTTGCCAGTAAACCATAGAATCAGCTGCAACAATAGCAGAAAACAATGTAGCGCTCCTGTGAGGGATGACTTTGCTTTTTCATTTTTTGGAACTCACTGAGGAGCGCTCTGACTGGAATGCTGGGTTACAGCACATCTAAATCCAACAGGAATGAGCTGGGCTGTGGGGTTACGAGAGGGTCAGGCACGTTTTGGAATTCATTTAAAGTAAATTGCAGTCAATTAAATCCATTTCCTCATTAAGATAAAGAAAACTAATGATTCAAATGGAGAAAACGCGGTTCAGCAGACACAGTTTGCCACAAACACCACAGCAGATACATTGTGTAAATCCCATCTGATAGAAATTTGTCACCTTAATAAGTATATTTAGTGTCAGATTTCTGTGTGAAATAGCTGAGAGGAAAGCAAATCACTCGTTTAAGAATTTGTGAGGATTGTTCATCAGATGCCCCCCACCTTACTATCTCTCAAAAAAAGGGAAAATGCCGTTCTTAAAAGGAAAAATGAAACACTTGAGGTCCCTGCTGTCGTTAGTTTTTTAAAGAAAAAAAAATCAAGAGTTTATTTTTTATATTTTATGAGTGATTATTTTTAATTTTTTTAAGGGGAAATGTCTGTGTGCTACACTTCTGAAAGTGTGAACACAGACTTTCAAACTTCAGCTCAAGTTAATCCAATATTTATTTGGATGTCCGATCTCTACCAGCAGCTTGGGAGGCCTGCAGAGGAGATGGAACCCATATTTTGTTTACAGCTTCACATGTGCAAAGCACGTAATAGCCTTTAAAACGGAGCAGATATTAAAGCCTGATTATGGGGGAAAAACACATTTTCATCCATCTTCAGTGCGATAAGTCCCAGGTATGATGCCATAAGTTTTTTTTGAGTCTCTTATCCAAAATTTGTGATGGTATTTTCATTTTCCAGTATGAATTTTATTTTTTTACATAACTTCTTATTACAATGTGTATCTTTCCCCTCATTTTTTCTTCAGGCAAATCTGTGATGTCAGATGTGTGTGTGTCTTCTTTTTTTTTTATTTTGATCATTAAGATTAGTCTTCTTTGCAACCAGAGCATAACCACGGTCGATAATCATACCGACCAATCTCATTAGAACAGCACCAACAGATGATGGTGGGAATGTTGGGGACTGAATATTTTTTATATAAAGTCGATGGTGCCAAACTGCCACTCTTGTCTATGCTTGGGAAGAGATAAAAGGTGCAGAAAGGTTGGCAGAGATTTCCAGATTCCAGGAACTTTGAGATGAATAATGAAATTCCTCTGTGAGGACACATGCACTCACACACTCACACATGCACAGTGTCTGTACGAGCTCTGAGGGGGGTGGTGAGTGTGTGTGTTGTGCATTATGAGAGACACAGATGTTTTTAGTTACGGGTTTTTTTCCCCGTCTTTCCTCCCCACACCCAAACCCTCAGATCCTCCTCACACCACCACAGATTTCTATGTGTGTGTCTAAAAGGACTGTCATAGGCAGTAACCCTTGGGTGACCCCCATGCAAGCAAAGCCTGTTAGGTAGCAGCTTAACCCAAGACAAAGCTGCAGATAATGAAAACAGGAAAGAAAGACATTTGACTTAGTAAAACGTCTAAAAGTCGTAATATTTAGCCCATATAAAAAAGTTTTTAAAAGACAGAAATCACACAGCTGCTCCCTTTTATTTAAATGTTATTATAGATTGTTAAAATTTAGCTACAAGGCTGAATGGACGCATGGGGCGGGGCTTTGCTAATCTTTCGGCTGATGGTTATGCAGTCTGCTATATTTCAGAACCCAGTTGGCAACAAGACCATTTAAAATCAACTGTATAATTCCATGACTGCATGGCTGTCACTCTCCTGTAAACGTAAGTCTTTGCAGACACAAGGTCTTCATGTAAACAGCAAGGAGAGACTCCCTTTTTAGGTCAGTGAAACATTTATTCCAGTCCCCCTCCCAAAAAACCCTCAGAAACAAAATAAAGCAAAGATATTAATGGATTCTGACGCTTCTGTGACATCTGCGATTCTCTCCGCGGCTCTTCGCTGTAATACTATACGCCTTACCTTGAGCATCAGCTCAAGTTTGCCCAGGAATACATGCTGTCTAGATAAACCCCAACCCTCCGCCCTCAACCACCAACATTATGTGGAAAAAAAGATGAGCTTACATGATATGACAGAGTGTGCAACCTTGAAAGCAACATGATACTCATACTGATGTGAGCTGTGTGTTTTACTGGGAGAGAGCATGATATACATTACAAAAAAGAAAAAAGCTCCTGTGGTATTGGGATGGAAGGATGGACAGAGGCATAGCAACGGAAAAACAATGGATTAAGTGAGACGACCAAGGATAAGGAGAAGTGTAAGGAAAGGGTGTGGAAAAAGAGACAGTGGGAGAGAGAAATAAACAGGAGGGAGGTGGTGGGCTGCAGTTGAACATTCCTGAACCTGCTGAGCTCTGATGACAGATCTGATGCTTTGTCTGAGACAGGTCGTTTCCACACACACTCAAGCCAGTAACCCCGGCATGCCGTGACATATCCCTAATGACACACAGAAGGCTGTGCCAGTGTTTTGACTCCTTCTGCAGTCTGTTTGCATGCCAAACGACAGCCTCTTTACAGTCATTACACAACAGCGTGATGATGCACTTAGTGTCCACTTCAAAATCGTGAAGGTTACAGTGTTTAATTTTTGTGTTGATATTATATGTAAAAAGTGTTCTATATCTGCAGAAATAAACGGTAATCTGCATGAGCCCAGGAAGGCCCTCCGTCATTTATTCCCCACCCTGAGTGCCATCTGCTGTGACTGTAACGCTCCCTACCTTAGGCTTGTATGCAGTTGCGAGCATGGACATCTCAACGTTCTGGCCGCGGACGGGTTTGGGTTGGCGTGTCACGGGCGGCCTGGAGGACTTCTGGTTGTTGCGGCACACGCAGATGAAGAAGAAGAGCAACGCGATGGCTAAGGGGATTACCACGCTGGGAACCAGGATGTACAGGATCTCAATGCCAGACTCCTTATGGTCTACACAGATGGAACATCGAGAGAGGGAAATCATGTCATTTCACACATGTCACACATGTGTCACAAAGACATCATCGCAAACTATGATTTAAAACTAGCGTCTCACCACAGAGGGGTATGTCGCAGAGCTCCATTCTGAACCCCTCATCCAGTGTGAAGCACCAGGGGGCCTCGTGTTTGTTCCCTGGGTTGCGGCAGTACGAGTGTCCTCCATTAAGCTCCGGGTAGCGCGCAGCCTGGTAGTTGTGGCTGTGAGGATACTGGGAGTTCCACGGCTGACACTGACGCCCTGACTTGGTTATGCTTACCGTTCCTCTGTAGTCTACCCCACTGTTGTTATAACATTTGTGATCTGGTGGAATATAACAGACAAAGTTAAACATGAGCAAGGGATCCTTTGGCAGCTTAAGAAGAGGGGTTTCTGGTAAATTACCATGAATATTTCCTAGTGAAGCATAATTCAGGCATTAGACAGTAATGTTTTAGCAGCGTCAACACAGTAAATCATTACAATGATTTACACATGAACATGTCTCACTCTTGTTAATAGGCTCTGTCATAGGGATCCCGATCCTCAGACAGTTGGCAGCCTCGGGGCTGTCAGAAGCAGCCAGGTCATCGCAGTTTGGCAGTTTCAGTCTCTTCAGTATGATCGGGTTTGAGCGGGCGATGATGTACTCGGTTTTACACAAGTCGTTCTCTAGGATCTCGCATTCGTCCTTACAGAGGTCACGGGGTTTGTCGGACCCCGAGCTGCGGTCGCACGTCGGAAAGGCAAAGTGGCACAGGGAAGGGATGGCGAACTGCGAGCAGCGGTCAGACAAATGGTTGGACGTCCCGATCATGGTGAAGGCCGCTGGGAACGAGAGAGGAAAAGAAGAAGAAAAAAAAAGGATTCAATTTCAGTTGCTTGAAAGTTGCTAAATAAGGAAGAATTAGAAGACGGAATAAAAACAGAGAATTTTATACTTTAAATGGACGACTCGCGCACAGCGATGCTGTTCACTTATTGCAAACATGTGCATTGCTGCGGCTGTCATTATCACTACGGCGACTACGATGAAGAGGAGATGCGAATAAAAAGCAGCCAAGTGAACCTGGCAACCATCCAAATGTTTCTCCAGCACATGTTGCTTGAATAAAAAGGAACATAAAGATCAGTAAGTGTGACATTAAATTCAAGATGCTGAATCTGGACTCTGCGGCTATATGATTTACAGTCCTACTGTTGGCCTGTTACGACTCTGTGGCGCCATAAATCTCAATTATCACTCGTCCTTGATGTTTCAGATCAGGCTCTGGATTCATGGCCTGCGTCATTCCCTGAACTGTTGCACGGATATAATCAATAATGACCTCTGAGGACAAATGCACGCATACGCATAAAACAAAAAGCACACACGCTAAGACGCAGACGTGTAACAACACTGTGAAACAGTGTGTCGGCCACATGTGATTCATACTGAGTGGTGAACTCCCTTTGAACTCTCTAAGTGATGTTCTGCTTCCTTCCTGGAGGATATTAATTATGATTACCTTCTGAAAAATCTGAATTTAGACAAAGTTTTTATTGAATTAGGATATAACTACACCTTTTTTATTTTTAGCAGCAAATTATGTCTCTAAAAGACATTTAATTGAATCTACCTAAAATGCAGGTGCCATCTGCCATCAAGAGTAAGGACAAAAGAAGAAGCGGCACCTATTCCAATTTTTCAAACAAAGCATAAAGAAATGACTTTTGGCTCAAGACTTTTGCACAGTACTGTATGCCCTTTGGTCAGTTTTCTTTCTCAGATCTGCAGGAACTAAATATTTAGTAACATGGAATAATCTTTAACGTGACTTCCATGTGCTTACTTAATCAAGTTAAGCCTGTACACTAAGAAAAATCAGTGTATTTTAAATCAAACGTTTCTCATGAATGAATATGTATTTATGATGGATGTAAAAGTAAATTTAACCTATTCTCAAAACATTAATTAGATTTGTGTTGGCTCGAAGGAGGTTTAGCCCGCTCAAACTCACCTGTGATCTGGGTCTCAATCTCCCCCTGCATCTGCAGCGAGTCGACAAAAATGCTGCGGTTGCCGATAAAGCGGGCGCAGGCTATGCCTCTGTACGGCTGGCAGAATCCATCTTCAGGAAACCCGTTGCTGAGAGGTCAGAGAGGCGAGAAAGAGAGGGTGCTTTTAAAGTTCGTCTGAACAACATGCATCAATTTCATCGACTCTTTCACAGGAAAACCACTAGAGGTCAGTCTACATTAGCATATCCCACAAGACCAACTAGTTCCACTCTTGTGGAGGGAAAGGCTGCTCCTTGCTGCCTTTGCTTGGCTAAAGATCAGGCAAACTCAAAGGCAGATATCTAATACACATAAATGTCCTAATTCACATTAAAGTGCATTAAGAATTAATATCTCACGTCGGACTTTATTCGTGTTGCGTCAGAGAGTTGTCACTCTGAGCCACAATTTAAAACATATGAAAGGAGAAAGAGAGCAACCTTGGTTTTTACAGCTATTCAACTCCACTCAGTGAGCTTCTTTTGGGGCATTTCTTTTAATTTCCTCGTTAATGTAACGATTCTTATCCCGCTTAACACAGTCACCACCATCCTCTCCCCTTTCTGTCTCAGTCTCTGTGCTTTTTTATTCTTTCTCCATACACACACACACACGCACACAAACACACACAGGCACACACACACAAAGCCCACGCTCACCGGCAGACCACTCGCTCAGTGTGAGATCATTTTGTCATGCGCTTTAAGTCGTACCATATGGGACGTTAAGACCAGGCACAACCGCAATATGTGGTATAGGCGAGTCCATGATGCCACTTCATATATGAAGTATATCCTCATGGTGCAGACCTGCTGCCTGAGTAATGGCGAACAGAAGCAGCTAGACTGTCACATTTTTAATATATTTAAACTGTGATTGTGTGATTGTGATTGCACCCAATCACAGTTGAGACGCAGGCCTCAGCTGTAATTGGCTGAACAATGATAACAATAGTCAAACATTTTGACTCTGATAGGTAAGGTGGCCCCGAGAGGTCGATCGGGCCGCAACTTATGAAAACACCAGCAAATAGAAAAATGCTGAAAAAGCACACAAAATAAAACTGAATAAAAACCCCAATAGAAATAGAAAAAAGTTGCTAATAATCACAAAACAACACACAAGTGTTTTTGGGGAGACAATAATGTGACAGAAGCCAACAGTAAATGGCCAATAGCAAAATACCTACAGTATTATACGAAGTGTGCAATTAAAACAACAATATAATACATAACACTGATGAATCCTCAACTGCTTTTAATGACGCCTCAGTCCTCCGTATGTTTTGGTTTCTGTCCCTTCTGTGGCTGGTCCATCACATTATTGTGTCCCCAGAAACATTTCTGGATTTTGTTTTCTCTACTTCTGTGTTTTTTATTTAACTTCCGTTGTGTTTTCTATGCTTTTGCTACATTTTTTTTTATTTACTTAGTGTTTCCCTAACTTGCAGTCTGTTTGACCTTTCAGGGCCACCATATATAGGGTTTAAAAAACACCATTGTGTAGCAGCCTAGTAAGAATTTAACTGCTTCTCTACTTCTTTTGCACATCATTCTTTTATTACGGCTTTACAGAAACGTCACTTTTGCTAATGAGAGTTGGATGGTTTACAAGAGCCGATACAAAGTGCGAAAAGCGCTAATTTTACTCCACAAGCTGTAAAAATCACACACACATTCCCCCACCCTGGTTTGGTGTGAGTGTGAGGTCAGTAGGTTCCCTCTCTCTGTGGAGTGTTAAGTGACTGAAGGGCCAAGGTCAGTTAACCCCCTTTCCCTGTCTGTGCAGATCTTAAATGGGCTTTCCAGACATGGACACACACAAACACACACACACACACACACACACACACACACACACACACACACACACACACACACACACACACACACACACACACACACACACACACACTACCAGGGCAGCGGTCTGCATACTGCCGATTCCTCAGAGATAGGGTAACTTTACAACTTAATGCAGGTTTAAACAGATTTTATCCCCGGAATATGTAATTTCCTACTAAAATATGCAGTAATAATGACTTCATGTTGCGGTGGGCCTGCAGAGGGCTTAGCACCCCTTCAACAAGCCGCAAACGCACAAACTGATACTCCTTTGGATGTTTTTCACCCTTTTGGGGAAGAGCTGCCTGTGTTTGGGTGAAAGCAGTAAAGGATGTGTTTGGTAATTGTAAGAAGTAACCACTGAATAATTGAATCATTTGAGAGACTTACAATTGGTTAAGTTCCTGCCATTTTTGAACGTAATGAAGTGGAACATAAAAAAAGGTAGCTCTGGCATGAGAAAACAAACACAAACGGGATAAAGAGCGAGGGCTGGAGTGTGTCCAGGCAGCCCAGAGGTTAGTTTGGTTGTGCGTCACAGAGAACGGTGGACACAAACATCCACACTAGCATGAAGCCACACACAGACAAGCAAATGACAAGGGAGAGGAGACGATCCACCGCAGTGCAGCCAGATCCCCGCGGGCAAATTATAACTACTGCAAGTCAGAACGCCCTAAACCAAAGCGGCTCAGCTCGAATCCCAAGTCGCCCTCACTGGGCTTCCTGTATTTTAGCTTCTTTCACTGGTTTCCAAATCAATGTAGCTTCCAAGCCCATGTCTAAGAAGCTGATTAAAGCATCTCGTCTGGTAGGGCAGGAATGGATAACAGTATGTTTGAAGAGAGATAGACACATCTACGAAAACCTAATCACTGTGAGACATCTGAGGTTTTCCGAAAACCTCTCTCTGTGTTTTTGTGTCCATTTATTTTCTCATGTGTTTGTGTGTGTCAGTGTAAGCTATCCCTAAGCAGGGGAAAGCCAAGTGCGGTTGCTATTTGTGTAAACAGTGAATAGCTGTTCAGGCCTTTGATTTTACACACTAACGCCACGGGCCCTCTGTATAATGTTTTATAACAGTTAATTACAAAGGGAGCCTTCTCCGTTCCAGACTCGATCTATAATCCAGATATAAACAGAAAGACGAGCCTCACCACAGAGCCTAAACAAGGTGCTGAAGACACTGATGCATTGTCCAATTACATTTTTTCCGACCTCATTATTTATTCAGGGAAGAGCTTGCTGAGCAGCCATGTTCTTTTTCCACCCACCACCCAGGTTCACATCCACAGTATTAAATAGAGACTCACACCTGTGTGGTAAATGCTAGCCTTTCATGGACATTTGACTCCACACATTTGCAGAATAGGTGTGTAGAAAAGATATAGAGTTCAACTCATGCGATTCATATATGATTCAAGTATTTATTTACTTTTTTCACACCAAAAATAAATAAATAAACAAACAAATAGATGGATATAAATGGAACAACTTAAAATGTTTCATGTGAGCTACATGAAGCAACCCTGAATTGGACAAATGGAAGACGTCAGATGGATGGATAGTTGTTGAAGAATGAAAGTACAAAAACACCTACGTACATGTTGTTATTACCTGGTTGGACCCCATTACAACCGTCCTTTCAAAACTGCTTTAATCCTTGGTGGTACAGATTTAGCAAGGTGCTGAAAAAGTCCCCTGAGATTTTATCCATACTGCCGCGATAGCATGAAGCAGTTGCTGCAGATTTTTCTCCCCTTCCACCACATGCCAAAAGTGCTCTAATTGGACTGAGATCTGGCAGTGCTGTGTGTCAAAATCCCAGTATATCAGCAGTTTCAGTACATCTAGCACCAACAACTATGCCACAAGTCTTCATTCAGCTTTCTTTTCCATTCCGATGCTCGGTTTGAATTTCAGCAGCTCATCTTGACCGTGTCTGCATGGCTAAAGGGTTACTGTCATGTCATTAGCTGATTAGTTATTTGTTAATGAGCAAGTGTACCTAATAAAATGGCAGGTGAGTTTATATGAATTTGAAAGCATCCAATAAGAGAACAAGACTGGTGATCCTATCCATACTAACTATTTTGGCACTGTTATAAAAACCAAGGTAACTCTTCTTTATGTTTTCAGGACGTCTCACTCGAAATCCCAAATGTAAATCCACACGGTGGTGCTAGGAGATTGTCAAATACATAAGGTAACATAATCCAACATCTGCATATTATTGCATGGTAATCCATCTAATAGGTGTTGAGATGTTTTAATTTGAACCAATGAGGTAAACCAGCCCTCAGACTCAAACGGCAGCTCTGGAGACATTCTGTAAACTAAAATTAGGAATGTATCCTCATATGATCAGAAATTATGACTGTACAAACACTAAGGAAAAGAACATGGACATATTTACAATACTGTGCAAAAGTCCTGAGCCACCTCAAATTTCTTTATGTTTTGCTAGCAAAATTGGAAATAGGTGCAGCGATATATTGAAACATGTGCAAACCTACATGCAAATAAAGTATATAAAGCAAAAACAGAGTTTGTACAATTGCAGTGTGACAGTCAACATTTGGTATTTGACCACCTTTATTCTTCAGCACTGCCTGAATTCCCTTTGGCAGCTTTCTTAGAATTTCTTTAAGTCGTCTTCAGGAATAGTTTTCCTTGAAGGCCATTTAAGCTTTTCTTTGGATGTTGCTTCAACTAAAGAAATGGGAACAATTGCTACAGGCTGCATTTTCAAATTGGTACCTTGCTAAGTTTTCGGTTATGTTTTGACATAACAATGATTCATCACTTGAGTAAGGTGCCTTTTTATGCTTGAACAAGCCACAGGTCAGCATTCAGTTGCTTGAACTGGTCAGGTGCACGGACTAGACTGAAAACAAGTGAAAAAACAGCCAATGTCCAAACAACTGTGAACAAGCACCGAGAATTGTTGCTCAAGACCACTTTAATAAACATCACAAGAAAGTTTGGCTCCTGGAAGTAAATTCTAAAGAAATTACAAGTGGCTCAAAACCTTTGCACTGTACATTTTTAGATTTTCATAGGCAGAAACACACGTGCTTGGACAATGAAACATATAAACCACAAACTGATGATAGGATGGAGCGGGCTCGTTTTGATGTCTTCTCGCTGATCTCTTGACTAATACTGTGTCAGAACATCAGTACAATGACACAGACACGTTCCGGGATTTAAGGGCTGTGGTTTAACACAAACATAGAATTATCAGGAAAGGGAGAGTTTTCAGTTAAGGAAGAATGTTAAAAAATGTTGAGTCAACTCTGAATATCTCTAATAAGTTGTTCAATCTGGCAAAACAGCTGGATTTTTTTAACCATATTCATCAAAATGTCCAAAGTTCTCAGTATTTCCACAGACCCCGTAAACTCTCCCAGTTCCACTTTCCAACGTGATGACTCGTCTTCACTCTTATCAGCTTTTCCGTGATGACTTTTATTGGTCAGTGGGACACATGGCAGTGAAGATAACTGTCCGACCAATGAACACAGAACATGAACACAGCTCAAAAAGGCTGTGACACGAATTAGCACACACTTTCTTTACTCCAGAATATGACAAGCGGCCTCGTCTTAGTCTCATCTGAGGATTAAACTGTGGTGTAGGGTTTTGATAATGAAAGAAACCTTTAAGCCTTGAGGATATAAGCTCGAGTGTTTCCCCATAAGAAGTCTGTGATGATGGGTTTGTGCTGATTTGTGGGGTTAAAGGGATGAGAATCTCAATGCTCTTTGTTGGAGCATACTATGGAAAGAAAAGGATTTGAGGATGATGAGAAGGGGGAGGGGAAATCCTGAAGACACTTTAGATTTTAGGGTTTTGTTTCCATTAGCTGCTCCGGGTGCTGAGTGAAGAGGAGATGAGCTGCTAGCAGCATGAGGTCACAGCTGTTGTATCCTGATTAGCGATGCCCCTAAACTTGTTTTTATTTAATCACTCTCTTCCTGGTTTGACAGGAATAATAAATGCTTTGACAGAATCAGGAGGTATAACCAGCCCATTATACATATTACATTGCATAAATTCATAATTGTCATGTTATTGTGTAAAATGTAAAACAAACCAAAGTGCAATGATGTGCAAATCATCTAAAGCCAAGTTTAAAAAAGTACATGACAAATTTTTGAGAGTCAGAAAAGAAGGTGACTGGTTGGATATGCCCAGTAAAGCTCATGAATTACAACTGTTTGCAAATTGTTAGATGCTATGCATGTTTGCAACAGATTAAAGATGCCCAACAACAAATCAGATGGCACTTGTGCGTCTGGAGAGAGACATCAAAGTCTCAGTTTTTCAATTTCTCTGTGCAGCAGGTGAAATATACACGCATTTGTCAGCAACGGCTGCAAGCTGGCGATTTACATGTTGGGCTCTCTCCATTGGCATGCACTCATGATTTCATTATCACAGTAGAGCTGTGTAATGATCTCTTACTGACAGGGAGCCAAAACGGCCACCAGAGGCTGAGGCTGACTGGGATCTGTGGCTGCCAGTGGCCCGTGACCACACTGGGAATGAACAGCAAGTGAGGGCAAACTGAGGCACTGCATCAGGATACAATGGAGAAAGAAGGCCCTCTTGGTCCTCATATTACTGCTGCTCACTGACTGCAACAATAGAGCCTTCTGTCAGAGAGAAGGAACCTAACAGAGCGCTAAGAGAAGAAGGATGTAAGAACAAACATGAGGGATTAATTTGAGCTGGTGTGCATTTAAAAAAAGGGGAAAAAAAATAAGGAGGCTTCTCCGAAAGAAATCAAAATCACAGTTTTTTTCCATCCAGCATAGCAAAACTTTGGTAGTATGGTCGAAACTGAATGCTAAGCTTGATTAATATAGCCATCAGTATGAGGGTTTATTGGGTGCCAAAACCATGAATGAAGCTTTATAATACTACGAGGAAGAAGGTTTCTTCTTCTGTGGTTTTGTATCACAGCATTAATATAAACAGTAACGGGGTAAACAGTACAAATGGGGAATTCAGTGTCTGCCGTTTACAGATGATCCAGCTGTTATTTTACTGCCTCCCTAGCTACCCACTCAGTCTGGTATCATTTAAATGAATGGGGAGGCTGCACTAAGCACACAGACAGTGGGTCTAAGGCAAAGTGTATAAAACATGGATGTGTCACTGGTTTGGTTTGGGGACTACTGTTTTGGAGCCTCCATGGCCTTTTAAGAGACAAGTAACCAAACACTGGAGTGACCATATAAGGTGTGAGCTAATGCTAGGTAGTTTAAACTAATGATGCAGTGGAAACAGACACCAGCTAATTATGTGCTAACATATATAAAAAAAAATCTCTCTCTCTCTCTCTTTCTAGATATTTATCTCACTGCGACTGTAACCAGGGTTTAGACATTAGAATTTTTCTCCTAATGAGTCATATTTAAAGTGTAGCATATGTGCTCCACTGACCAGCAGAAAAGGCTACACTTCTGAAGAGACCAGGTGCCAAAGAATCAAAACCAGACATTTTGGAAAACTGTGGAGCACTTCACTTTGAAAAGATTTCCTCTTTTACAAGAGCAACTTTGTGTCAATGAATATGGAAGATGAGTGTTGTTTGTATAAAACAATGAAATAGGACAACAAAATAGAGAATTATTCCTACATAAAGTTACTTACTCAATGGCTTTGACCCTTTGAATATTTTTACTCTGGCTTCATTTTTCAGTCTCATTGCTTATCACTTGGTCTGAACATAGTCTACAATCACAGTCTTTGTTTCTCTGCTAATGCCAAATATAGAATTCTTGCACATACTTCAACTGATTTTTACTAAAAAGCCAGAGCAGTGATTAGTGGCTCTGAAAAGTAAAAGCTAAAGCTTTCATTAAACTGCCTGTTTGAATAACTCTTGAAATGAGATAAAACCTAGAAAATTATTTTTGTAAACACTTCACTGAATGCAACTTAGATACTGATCTTATCTATAATAACGCAAAAATGACTCCCAGATATAGATATTGCGCTGCGCTCTGCTAAGAGTTCAACATGCAGGAAAGGCCCCGACATCAATCCCGTCACTCCTCACAAAACTCCTGACCTGGTGACATCACTTTCCCAGAGGGCAGAAAGGACTCAGAAGTCCTGGAGGGTGGAGGGTTTGGGCAGTGAAGGTGTCAATCTGTCTGTCAATTAGGAGTATAGGAGGCAATATGTCTGCTTAAGCCTGACATAAACCCAGTGGTTTTTCAGCAGACGCATACATACAAACAAACAGAGCTCAGGGGTCACAGAGTAGAATTTGCTGCCTGAGGAGGAGAAGGCTGGAGGGTTTTCGCTTGAATAGCCACTTGAACGTCTTAGCAAAAACTATAACCCAAAGCAAAGGAAAGTAGAGGAAAAAGTGTGATGAAGAACATTAAGAGGAGGGTCAAAGATTAATAAAATACAAAATACAACGAACCTGGCAGCTTTGATATCTGAAAAATAGAAATGTTGATAATTTTCAGAACAGCTAAAATCGTTTAAGCAGGAAGGACCAGCAAAATGGGAAAAACAGCCTTATAATGTTTGACTTCCATGTAACAAAAAATTAGGGCTCTGAATTCCAAACTGTCAGTTGAGTATAACAAATACATCAGTTCGTAATTTATTTTCGTAAGTCTTCTCCCCCCGGAGAGCTATTACAAATTTTATTCTTGTTTTCCATCTCTGTTGCAAAAAGATTCCTGACTTTATTTTTTTTCTTAATAGCATTCCTTGAATTGACTCCAGGCTGCCGGCAAACATCCGCGTGGAAACAATAATGACGAGAAAAGTAAGGAAAGCAGAAAATAAGGAACAGTGGAACAAGACTGCCAGCAGCAAACCTGCTTCTATCCCCCCACCCTCCACACACAGATATATACACACACACACTTTTGTGCATGATTTACGACAGCTTATAGCCTAGATCACAGATCCCAATCTGAACACACAAAGACAGACACTTAAAAAAGACAGGAGGACACATGTTTTGGCTAACTGGCTACTGGCGGTGCTTAAGGAACAAGAATGTGCATGTTTGAACACAAGCACAGCTTCCTGAGGAAACTGGAATAATCCTTGATGAGAGCGAGTAAGAATCACAAAAGACACGGAGAAAGGTAACACTGTTGTACAGTGAAGCTCATAAATAATCCATCTTTAAACACACTGGGGACTGTATGACAGAGAAAACACACAAAAAGACTTATGTTCAGTTTAAGGACATCCACCTTAACTGACATTCCTGTAACTAAACAAAGCTTCTAATGAACTGCTGACAGTATGTACTGTATGCCTTTGTCCACTGGATACATTTTCTGCAATTCCCACGGAAAAAAAATAGCTTTACAAATGATAATACACTTTATTTATATAGCACCTTTAAAAACAGTTTACAAAGTGATCTGACAGAAGTGCAAAGCAGAAAGGTCAACGGGTAGACAGACTGGAGGCAGACAAACAAGAAGACTGAAGAAGGACAAGCAAATGATCATCATGTAACAGAATCATTGTTCAAGGAAGTCAAGAACAAGAAGTAAGACTTAGCTTTTAAAATATTAGCACTTAGTTTTAAAAATATTATTTAAAATATTATTTCCAAATAATAAAATATTATTTCCAAATAAGTGGAAAATAAAACAGGACCTAAAATTGCGCCTTGTGGCACACCACAGCTAGCATGAGGTGTAGATGATGAATGGTGACCTTTGGTCCTCAAAAGGTTACCATTCTAAAAGGTACAAATTAAACCAAGTGCAGTGTCCCTCATGCCAACCTATGATTTAGGATAACATTTTGTAATCTACTTTATGAAATGCTACAGTTATATCTAAAAGAACTGAAACTGCACTCTCTCGTCTATCTAATGTTAAGAGGTTATTTGTGACCTTGAGGAGAGCAGTTTTTGTGCTATACAAAGTTAAGTTGGTTCTTCAAAAAAAAAGTAATTTTGACATTTTGAAACTGGGCTGAAAGTACTTTTTAGGGGTTTTTTTTTGATAACTGGAAGGATGAAGATTTAAAATAAGACTGGACAACAGCATAGCAAAATGTCATTACTTAAAGAAATGTTTATGAGCGATACAATACTTTAAGAAATTTGGTGGGGATATAATTGATTTTGCATGTGGTCGGCTGCATGTGTAGAAAGGTTTCAGGTGAAAAGGAAGGTGAAACTTACATTTTTTGCTGAGATGTAGTATCTCTACTACATTGCAGTAGAGGTAATTTTTTAAAAAAAACCCTAACATCATTAACCCTTTCAAAAAGATATTCAAAAACATATCACACGGCTCTTGTGATGTACTAGTGAAATGAAAATGTCAGGGAGCTATAACTGAGCCTGTGACTTTAAACACTGTTCTGGGGGTTACAAAGATAGTCTAAGAAATAAATTTGAGAAAAGGGATACTCTTTAACTGCATGTTGATAACAGATGTCATAAAATACATATAGACATGTGTTTTTTCTTTCTTTTCTTTTACAGGCTCTTTTTAATTTACTGCTGGATATATTCAGCCCGGGTGCGGTGTTGAATTTGGCTCTTTGTCCTTGTAGGAGGTGATAGAGTGAAGAAAGGTGTAGCATGTTTGATTAACAATGAAGACCAGATCCCCTGTGCTAAAATTTGCAGTAAGAGCAGTTAAAAGGAAACAGCAGTAAAAAGTGTCAGAAATCTATATGCACAATACCTGATTTTGATCCCAGTCACTGCAAATGTATCTTTGGTTCACTTTATAAATTCCTTTTTAGGATGAATACCAAACAGAATGAACAATTATTACCCAGTGTGATCGGGTGGAAACCCCTTTCCTTTGATATACACATCAGGCATATTGCTGTTTCTCGACACATTTTATATTCAGAGAATTCAGGCATTTTGTCTTTGAGTTCCTGGCGACTACAGGCAAGTAGCAATCTGTTGATGAAACTAAAGCACACAACCAAACTTAAGGAATGTGAGTACAACAGAAAACACTTCTAGGAATGCTCCAGAAATCACTGTCAGCTATAAAAGTACAATATTCACCTGCTGTGTGACAACTGGTGTAAAGCACAAATCTTGACACGGACATAAGAACTCAAAAATGGTTTTGCTGAAGGTATTTTAAGGGATATGACTTGTCTTCCAGGTCCAACCTTCCAATAATAAGATAAGTTAAGGCTGCTGCACTCGTAGAAACAAACACAACTATTCATTTGGTGAAAGCGCCAGGCAAACCCTCTCACAGCTGTCGTATATATTTACAATATGCTTGATATATGTGCACGTATGTGCAACTTTGTGTATGTTCACAGAACCTTTTTGTGATGGAGGAAACATTGCAGTATTTCAACAAACCAAAAGGTTTCTGTGCATGCATGAACCTCGCCGACTTACACGAACTGCTTATCAGCCAAAGCTGCATTATAACAAAGTCAAAGTCCCTCTAGAAGCAAGCTATCGCGAAACACCACTAGGCACATATTTGGGGAGTTATTTTGAAGCATTAGCTAAATTAACTTTAATTTGATTGTTTACTTAGACATGGAAATGGCATGTATGGAATCACAGGTCATATCAGATGAAAACTGTTTAAAGTGTTTGCTGGCTTGGCCGCAAAAACAACCCTCCTGGCTGTTTGGGGGATTTCCCCATCAATTTAAAATAGGAATTCTTTGAGTTCTGTGTTTATACCAGGAGACATGAAGTCAAAATGATCTCCTAATAGCAAAGAATTTCACTGTAGCTCTTCTTGAGGCGGTCGAGTCCTCAACATTTTCTGAATAACAAATGCAAATGCAACTTTTTTTTAGATTCTAACATTTTATAAAAAAATGGATATCCTGTTATATCTCTGCTTTTCCACATATTACTACATAGTGTAAATAAAAAAAAATATAAATATATAAATATAAAACACTTAACACACTTAAAATAAATGTATTGAGTGGGTTAACTTTTGGAGGCTTTGTTTTTTTTAGTTTTTTTGGACTGACGATGATGTGAAAGTGTCAAAGTGTATAATTAGAATGTATCAGAGTGCCACAGAAAGCATTATCAGTGGTCAGACAAAGCAATGGCAATGGGGAGGGGTGAAATCATAAAGGTATGCGATCCCAGTTGTAATGATTTTTGTGATTGATTCATTTGTGACTCATAGGACTCAGTTATGAACATGGGTGTCTGTGTCTCATTTTGCACCACACAGACTAAGAGATTTCATGCTAAGACTGGGTCAGCAGCATTTTCTAAAGTCCACTTTAAAATTCCTAAAGTTCAGGAGCAGTGTAAACTCGAGGCATACACGATATCTCTAACAGTCTTTACAAAAACAGAGGAGAACACAGGCTGGAAAAAGAAACATAATTTAATCTGTTTTGTCACCAAGCTCCAGAAGCCCAAATTTGCTCATACTGGACCTCACCCTATCCATGGATTTCACTTCTTGGCCCACCTAAGATGAGTTTGACATCATTTCACAGAAGTGAATGAATCTGATCAAAACAGAAAAACATATGTGATCTGGGCTCTCTGCCTCTGACTGACACTAATAAAACCGTATAATTGGTCCAGTGAGGTTGCGTTCATCTAGCTTTTCAAGAGAATTCAGAAAAGGAGACTTTATCAAAACCCTGAATGCCATTCGGTCACATGCATGCAATTTGGTGGGCGCCAGGACTAATAAATGCTAAACTGATTGATAAACTGACCTGAACTGATGGAAGATAATAACACTCTCAGCGCAAACTGCATTGATCACATTAAATTCTGCATGTCATCTGGCTTTCGCTCGCAGGACAGCGATCTAAACTGCTAACAAAAGCCTCTATATAACCTCGAAATAGACACAACGTACACTGTGCCCATTTGTTTCTATCACACACCACCAAGGGCAAAGAAAGAGCACTTTCTCTGCATACAGTTGCCTTTTTTTCTGTGCAAAAGAGTATATGTGTGTGTGTGTGTGTGTTCATGGGAGGTTTAGGGCAGAGTTCAGGGAAAACCTAAATACCCTGTGTAGACCTTCTAACCCTCAGGGAGAATCTGTGATTCACAAAATCTTTCTTTCTCTCTCTCTCTCTCTCTCTCTCTCACAAACACACACACACACACACACACACACACACACACACACACACACACACCTTAAAACACAGACTTTACCAGGTCTGACCTTGACCAGACCTGCCAATGGGATCACCAACACACAAACACAAGGAAACATGGGAAACAGGAAACAGGAAGTGGGCCTTGTCCAAGCATGTGTGCAAAAGCTCCGTTGTATGAAAACTCATAATGTGTGTAAAGACAGACGTGCGTCGCGTCTAATGCCTAATAATGGAAATTGCTTTAATGGCTAAGGCCGTCTACAATTTATGGCAACCCCCGTGTGTGTGTTGGGCAGCATTTAGCTGAGGTTTGTGGGAGGGAGGCTGTGGCGGGATCTCTGATTTCAAACAGCCGCTGGTGCTCTGGGACCAGGGCATGTCAAAAGGGCCCGTCCCCGATGAGCCATATTAGGGCCCTGATCCCCAATCAATCAGCACCATGCTAAAAAGAATCCCAAACAAGACGGCAATTAAGCCCCGTCGAGGACTTAACTAAACACGTGAGAGAGATAGGGTTTGTAAGAGTAACTCTGTGGGCACTTCTTTGACTCGGTTTGTGAGTGTGCATTTTTGCACGCCTACTTGTGGGGAAAAAGGCCCCAATCTATGCAAAGTACAGGGGTTCAAAATGTCCCTGTAGAACAACCTTTGTTTTTCAAAGTGGAACAGTAAACACACTCATATTTGAACACTAAGCATCAGAGCGCCTACTGATTATGTTTTGACGACTAGACTAGAAGCTGAGCCTGATATGCAAATGCAGGTAAAAAGGAGACCTTTAATATGCTATAACTTGCTTTTTCAGCTGTCTGACATGTTGATGTGACTGTTAAACATTTAACTAGAATGCCCATTTTTGAAAATTTCACCAGTGAATTATCAGAAAACACATAACCATTATCTGGACCAGTGTTTGCTCCTGTTATTCTTTGTTAGGGATTCTGGTCCCTGTGCCTTATGTATTACACCCCTGCTCTATGTCATAGACACTAAACTGAATGAGTTTTCTTACAGAAACTATGATAGGGTTCACGATTTTAATGGTCAAAGTTTGTGAGAAATAAAAGCAGTTTTTAAGAGACCTAAAAGTGTGTTTGTTGCCCTGAGAAATTAACACGCCCATCCCCTGTATTTATAAAGCGTGGGAGCACAAATACTGGATAAAAGGACACAATTTTTTTTTAAAAAGAGCTTAAAAGTTTAAGCTACTCCTTAAAGGCCTGTAATTCGGAAAAATTAAGCTAAACTAAATTTACTGGGGTCAGGCTAGAGGATTTGATTGGCTTTCATGGAATGACCCAAGCATGGACAGAATACCTTTTTATACGTTTTGCCAAGAAAGTTTCCTCGCTTCATGTCCCACATTTGGCAGATAAACATAAAGCAATATGAGGACTGTCCACCAGCTACTGCTCTTACCCCAATTAAACTGCAAGCAGGTTGAGAAAACTCACAGAGCCATTTGCTGGCAAGTCTGAATGGCAAGAAAAAAGACTTTCAGTGTGACAGATGTGTTCCCCCTACTCCTAAAATTAAAACAGAGAGAAGAGCCCCATGTGTTAGTCTGAAGCGCTGGAGAAAATCAGCATGTGGTCAAGAAGAAATGCATCCAAAAATTGAGAGGGCCTGTCATCCCCTCAGTCTGAATGGGTGCGATGCTTGTGGTGTAGAGCAAATCATAATCAGTCCTGGCCAGCATCAGAGAACCGCAGCCGTGTTGACACTGGCACCGAGGTGCGAAGAAGTGAAACCAAAATCCAGGGTTTCTCAATACAGCACACAAGTTCACAGTCTCAATAAGAGCCTATTGTGACCAAAAACAGCACATGCACTATGCTGCGGGCTGAGGGGTTAATGGGCGAGCGGAGGAGAGGTTTTGAAATTGCGGGCCTGCATATCACTCTGAACAAACAGGACACTTTTTGTGCCTCGTTTCAGAGTTAGCATGCATTTGGGTTTTTTTAATATCAAATAAGGCAACCGGTTAGCCAAACATCATGTTCACCTTCTTCCTGAAGTTAAGAAATAACGTTTGTATGCTGAATGCGACTCGCCAGGGGTTGCTAGCATAAGGACGTAAATAAAGGAAGCAGCTACCCTGGCTTTGTCCAACACCACAGATTCACACTTTATATGTTGATTGTGTTATCTGTAAAACAGCTAAAGTGATTTAAAAAAACAAAACCCAGATTGTAGGGTCATAGGAGGTTATGTGTGGTGCTTTCTGGGAGTCCTGAAGGCAGTTGATGCATTTCAGTGTTTTCAATGGATTAAACAAACAGCTTGGATTTTGTTTACTTTGGACAGCAGCAGGCTGGCTCATTCCCTGTCCTCAGTTTTGATGCTAAGCTATGTTAACCAGCTGGTGCAGATTCACATTCAGCAGGCTGGTCTACTCATCATAAGGCACCTTAGTAGCTGTGCAATAACAAGAGAGACTTCTAAGGAAACTTGCCAATCTCATATGTGGAAAAATTTAATTACCCAGAGTTTCACTGGAAGGCAGCAGATAAAATGTGAATGCACCACATAAAATACTGCAGTCAGAGTAAAAAAAAAAAAGCTAGTAACCACAAAGACAATAGGTGAGCCTAAACTCAAAAGAAATGCTTACTGAGAAGATAACACACTACAGAAATGGCCCTATACTGATTAAACTATGTGACTGCGGTCTCTTGTTGCCTAAGAGCTGGAAGATCTTGAGAGGGAAATGCAAGATACAGCTGCGAGCTGAAAATCTGTAATAGATTCCCTAAATAATTATTTAATTTAAAAGCTTAATTGTGGTTTAATTTTGCATGCTTTGCTCATCGTTGCCAGATTAAAAACCCCTCGACGGCATCTCTTTATCCTCCCCTCCTGCTTGCAGAACACACCTAGAAGACAGTGCCGTACATCAAGTGTGCAATTACAAGCCGTATTAATAAATCGATGCCAATTACACAGATATTGCAAGCACAAACATTTCATAACAGCTGCTCTACATGAGGAAGAAAAGACGTTTCAGGGGCTCAATCAGTCTGTTTTGATTACTGCAGGCGCACGAGTCTCGTCAAGCTACAGCGTCAACTTTGTGTGGCATCTTCAAGTCATTACACGTTATGGAAACGACTTCCTCAAACTAATTTGTCAATCAGCCCCGGCACCGTGCAGGGTGGGACACACACACGCCACGGTCCCGTCTATACAAAGTCAAATTGCTCCTGGATTTTTTTTTTTTTTTTTAACCCTTTGATGCTTTGAGTGTACAACAGGATTGCCAGCAGGCTAAAAGGCGGAGCACGCCTCCGGGCGGTTGTCTCCTCAGCTCCAAGGTCAATTTAATCTAGTGTGTTGACAGCTGGCTAATTACAGAGCCTTATACAGTGTGTTGGCTGGTTTCTTGCCACACAGCCACATGCACACTGAGATACCGAGGACGTATGTATACACACACACACGCACACACATACAGGAAAAGTTAAGACTGAATGTGTGTTTACACTATATTACAGTTAAACACACCTGATTGGAGCAATCACTCCAAGTCATCAAGTTACATGTAAACGAGAAATCGACTGGCAAAATAATCGCAAGCTTACAAAAAGTAAATAAAGATATTACACACACACACACACACACACACACACACACACATATATATATATACATATACACACTCACTACAACACAAAATATTGATACAATAAAGACTTTCAGCTCTTGATGGACACTAATGATGAGTAAACCAGCACAGCGCGTCCTTCATCGAGCGCGTTCAACCGTTCACTTCCTAAAAAGGGGGATACGTCGAAGCGAGTGAAAGGAAGACTGAGTGTAAGCAATGAGCAGAAAGGTTAGAGCTCTGACCCCCCCCAAAAAAAGGAGCCAGAGAAAACAGAGTCGAGAGAATCTGTTCTCTGTTAAACCTGTCTCTCTTTTATTCTTCGGTACAGAGTGGACTGAGGAGAAAGGAGGCACAGGAGAGGGAAAGGAGGAAAAAAGAAAACAGCCATTTTTGTGATTTTTTTAAACATTTTTTTTTTTTTTTTTTTTACCAGCGCCGAGAGAAAAGCAGCGGGGGAAAGTTTTGAGAAATTTAAACAGCCTCGACAGCCGGGGTGCGGTGTTATTAATCTTTTCAAACAGCGAGAAAACCCCTGTATTATAAACACAGACAGAGACTTGGGGATCGGCGGCTGTGTTACGTAAAGTGTGTTTATTGCTTCTGTCAGATTAAAAACGTGTATATCCAGTAAGTCAACATCTTTTTTTTGGGGGGGGGGAAACATATATAAGCTGCTGTTTCTGAAAATCTGAAAAGGAATTAGGAAATAACCAATCTGTAGGAAGAGAGAAAAAACATCCCAGCAGACACAAAACATCGCCAGCATTTAACTTATGTTAGTTGTGTTTCTTGTCACCTAGTAAATGTATGATCAATATTATTTTAGCTCTGCTTTTGGTCTCCACCACTATTGAGGAAAATATCTGGTCTGCTAGTTGCTAATCACACCTGTGTGCCTTTCACTTCCATGCAGAAACTGTACTGTGGGTTTTGGGTCAAAGCTCTGCAGAACTAAAAGGAAATGTAGAGTTGGGCGATACCTCTGTGGGTTTGGCACCAACACAAAAATCTTTCAGGTTTTATATGTTACAGCTGCTTTAACCGTATGAATGATGCAAACTTCCAAGTCATGCATTCAGTGCCTCCCTTTAGTGTTTTAACATTATAATTCAAGTAAAAAAAGGCATTTAAAGATCAGGTTCAGCCTAATGTGAGTCTCGTTCAAATGCAGACAGAAAAAGAGAGTAAATAACTGCATCTTCCGCTTTTTTAGGTTGCTTTATCGCAGCGTGGGGACTCTAGATGCTAGCTTTTGTTGGGAGTATTTAACTGCCTCTGTAGCTTACATCTGAATGTCACACCGGCTCACGCAGCTAATCACACCTGAGCGCCCCCGACCCCGACTGGACTCCGGCATCAAAGAAAAACATGCAACTCCCAAATGTTAATGGTGCCATCATCCTCCTACTCTGCTAACAGTGTTTGTCTTTCACTCCCTTCACCCCACTCTCCGTGCACAGGCAGAAAAAAAAGGGAATGAATAAAGTTGGGGCGCTCTAATTTTGGCAGGCGAGACTTTTCCCCCCTCTCCCTGTGTTTGTGCAGGCTCTGTGAAAACATCTCCAAGGTGGAGAGAAGATGGAGGAGAATGTCAAGCAGGAGCACTGACACACTAATCTGCTTCTTAATTATGCTAACTGCTGATATAATAATGGACTGTGGACTGAATCAGTGCTTTAGATTTGATGTGAGTCAAAAGTAAGTCACAGCAATTAGGCGTTGAAGCTTAACTTGGACAGATGACAGGATGGACCTGAAGGCATATTTTCAGATATTAGAGGAAAATACACCATGCATGGCTGTAAATATAAAGCTACAATGTTTGTACAAGTGAAAGCAAAAGCTGGAAACACAGAGATACGAAGCCTCAAAAGTAACACTTTCAGCTTATCACTATAAAACAAAAATACAGTTCATATTGTTGTGTTGCGATTTTATTGTTGGACAATAGTGAAGGATTTCTGGTCTGCACTCGGACAAGTTAGGCCCACACTTGTCTGTTGCAACCACATGAGTTACCCCCTGGTGGCCATCTACACTGGCTGCAATGGCTGCATTGGCTGCAAGCTACGTTGATGTTTTACATCTAATTTTTAAAACTTAGAGCAGTGGCGCTTGCTTGCTTCGCTGGTGTTTGAAAACGCAACTGATTCGTGCAATATATCCATCACATAAGACAAAATAACATTACAGGCACTACCGATGAACACTAATTTACAGATAAGTTAATATTAAAAATACACTGTGGTGGGGTGTGGTATGTGGCTCAGCTGTAGGGGAGGGGTGGCGTCAGGGGAAGGCTGACCGACACAGCTGATTTTCATCGTATAATCATGCCTTCCCTACTTGCGTGGGATGGCGGGACCTGACAGGAGAGCTGTGTGTACTACACTGGAGAGAGGCGGCTGTAAAGCTGCCTAACCGGAGTGGCTGCAAAGCAGTGTGCCGTGGATCCTTGACATCATGTACATGTAACTCATCTCATCCAACTCTTAGCAAAAGTATCCCAAAATGACAACATTTGCGATTAAGAGGGTTGCAATACTGGTATAATGTTTCGGCTGAAAATTAAAAAAATTTCAGGTTTCCACTGCTCAATACCTGGAACAACAGAAACAGAAAGAGTAAGTAAACAGACATGCCACACATCTATATTTAATTATTGACTATCTGTTGGTGCTTCTCATTTTTAGCTGTTGGCATCTGGAAAGACAGAAGCCCTGAAATATCTTCATTTCACCAAACCTTTAACATTCCAAAATGCCATGCTTTAAACTTTAAAATGTCTCTTTCCCTCTCTCAATCATCTACGTGTCTTTTTCCCCCCCTAATTTCAGACCTGCTTTACTGCACTTCCTTCCTCTGGTCTCAGGCAGCTCCATTCAACACAAACTGCTTGGATTGTGAGCTGAAACCTCGAGGCTGTCCGCACTAAAAACCAAACCCTCGGGACACACACTGTAATCCTTTGCACACCACAGAGTGTATACTTTTTAGTTCAGCTCAGAGGGGATGGAAATCTCAGCCCAGGCTGAAGCAAAGACAGCACAGAGGACCTGAAGTTTGCGTTCAGGTTCAACAAGGTGGGTGGCGAGAAATTTTCCCCAAAATTTATGAGCAATACTTGCAGATAATTCTTCCCTAGAACACCGATGTCACTTTTAGCTTCTTGGGAGCAGGAGGTGAAAGAAAAAAAACAAAACAGTGCAGGGTAAATGAATACAATTCACACAAACTGACAAGCTCCTAAACCAGATGTCTTTCAGAAAACTCTAAAGGAGCAGACGTTTTGATTGTTGAACAGCTGTGGTATGAGGTAAGTGGCCAAAGGTCACCAAGTGTCATCATTAGGGGAACTTGTCTTCTTGATGGCTGCCACCCTAACTTTACAGCTAATAAGCTGGCCGTGACACTAATGATGAGCAGCAGCCCACCACCACCGCACCTCCACTGCTGTCAAAGGAGGCACCTGTAATGACTGTAATGACTCGAGCTCGTGCTGCTTCCGCTTCACTGCAACCCTTTCCTTTAAAAGTCGACAGAAAAGAAAACAAGACGAGGAGAAGGTAATTTCTTCCACACCCATGGCGTACAATGTGTCTAGTTTGTTAAAGGGCTATCTCGATGAGCTTTTCAAGCCTCAGGCTGATCAGTGTTCTGCTGGATCAAAGTTTTCTTTGTGTCAACTTATACATAACTCTGGATGGAAACTAGGGGATTTTATCACTAGTATAAAGTCTTTGAAAGCAGTTTATAAACGTTAACAAACATTACCATAAAATGATGTGTGACTATGATGCACGAGCAGAAACCTCATGGTTTAAAATGACGCTTTTACAATGAAAATAAATCTTTTATAGATAGCACGTGGATGTATTTTAACTAGAATACTTGAAAATTGTGGTTTTGTGTGACAACTGGAATGTTTGGCAATGTCCCAGTTATAATAACATACACCTGTTCAAGTGCTAGTTTCAAACCAAGCATTCAAATGGGGAAGAACGGTAAATTGAACGTGGCATGATTGAAAGAGTTGATCGGCTGGTATTTTTGCACGTAACCATCTCTAGGGTTTACAGAGAATGGTCTGAAAATGACACACAAAAAAAGAAAATGCCTTGTTGACGTTAGAGGGCAGCGAAGAATGGGCTCATGGGAAGGCAGAAGTAACGAAAGATACTTTGTCATTGTGACTATAAGGTGACAATCAACCGACAACAAGGAATAAAAGTAGGTTTTAAAAAATAAAAAGAACTATTTAAACTAAACACTTGTTATACCCAAGATATGCAGAAGAACATCTCTGATCACACAACACAAACCTTGAAGGGCTACAGCAGCAGAAGACCTCCACTCCTGTCAGCTAAGAACAGAAATCAAATCAAATAAATACATAATTATAATAAAGGTCAATCAAATGGACCAATATGACAAGGCCATGATGATCCAATTGGTAAAGTAAAGCCGCTTGGCATCTTTCTTGGCCTTCAGACAACAATCTTTAGCCAAACGGGACACCAAACGTGACAGGCAACCCCCCCCCCCAAAAAAAAACCTCACCAAAACGGGACAACAGGAGATTGGAAAAATGTTCAAAGGTCTGATGAGTCTCAACTTCTACTACAACGCTCAGACTGCATGGTCAGAATTTTCTATCCTGCCTTGTATTAATGGTTCAAACTGCTGGTGGTGTTATGGTTTTTCTTGGCACAAATTAGGTACCTTAGTAATTAAGTGCTGTTTAAATATCTCAGCCTGCCTTAGTTTTCTTACTAACCATGTCCATCCCCTCATAGCATAGTTTTAGGAATGCCATGGAAACATTCCTCAGAGATTTTGGTCCATATTGACGTGATAGCATCGTATAATCGGCCATGCTTTGCTCATCAAGAATTAAAGCAGTTTTGGAAGTAAAAGAGAGTCTGATCAAATACTAGTAAGGTGTATCTAATGAAGTGGCTGGTGAGTGAATGTCAGTATGAAGCAGCAGGAGGCTAAAATCACTTCCTCCTACTTGAAATCTCATTCAGTTTTCCATTTCAGTTTATTTCCGGCGGCTGCACGACAGTACTGCGAAGCCAAAAGTCTCTTTGAAATTTCTCCTTTTTATTGATGTTTCCCTTGAGAAAGTGCATTGTGATTCTTTTGTGAACCAACTGCATCATCTGTGAAAGCTGTAATTTGGCTGCACAGGAAGACATCAAAAAAACATGTAAACAAAAAGAAACAGCAGAAACAGATGTTTTATGAGGGAGCGCGGCGCGTGTGCACGAGGCCGCGCATGAGGCCGCGCACGCGCTCATGCCAGCGTGTGACTGGATATAGTAAGTGTCTGACATGCGCTTTGTGCCAGCAGTTTTGATTCACAGGACGCCGCATGGAACATGGCAGCAAGCCTCGCCATAATGTCATTGGGGGAAATCATCCAGCTTCGTCTCCTTTGATCCTGCAAGAATCAAACGAACTGAAAAAGACTTCATAGATGTTTTATCCAATAACCGGGGAGACGTTCAAACAAAACGAAGGAAGCGTGCCAGACACAAAGAAAATTTTGATTTGGGCAGCGTTAGAGTGCCAAGAACATGAAAATGTTTTACGGAACGTATTTTTGATGCTGTCTTAAAGAATTTTGTAGAGCTTGGTTTTTATTTGCCACTTAAGGCCTCCTTTAATTTTATTTGCATGTTCATATTAGAGGATTGGCATTGTGGGTGCTTTTGCTGCTGGTATCGAATTAGGTGACTGTAAAGTATCATTTAACAAAAAACCACTTGCAAAATATGCAAGTCTTTTTAGACAGCATTATTTAAAGGAGAGTTCAAGTAATTGACTAAGGTCACCAGAAGACAGAATTCATTCACTCTTTATTAACTCGGTTGGATCTTTTCTGAACTCAGCTGTTTCTGTCAAATTTTAAGGCCCACTTACAGGGCAGAATGACTGGGTTTGCATCAGAAGTTAGTGAAGGTGGGCTCTGATTATGCAGCTACCTTTGGAAACTATTCTATTGGAGATTATGTATCGGAATTTCAGGAGCGGGAACGCCCCTCCAAACACGCTCCTTCCGGTTGTCATCTATATAGGTTCCCCCAGTTCTGCAAGCTGTTCATTCTCGTTTACCTGCCCCACCCTCCCTCCCTCCTTGTTTTCAGTTCTTTAACTTCTTCATTTCTATTTAGTGCATGGGGATCTGCCATTCCCGGGAGCCGTCGCCAGTCCCCTTCGAGGCCTTCCTCAAACCGCAGCTAAATTCATGTCAAAGCATTCACTTTTACCTACTAAAACGCTGTCAAACCTAAAATGAGGACGTGGGCCCAGCTAGTGAATAGTTGTCGAACACCATCGTTATTGATGTATATCCTGAGGTGTTCAAACTTGTCATTAAGGAACGTCTTCTTTCTAACTTAATTATAGACTCGAAATCAGATCAATGCTTTCAATGCATTTTTTTTTGTCAACACAAAAAAATAGCAGGTCCAATTTCATAAAACTGGTGAAGTGATGTACCGTGGGCATTCTGGTATGGATCTGGATCGTTTTTATTCACATTCCTCTAAAGCTGAATGAATGGCACAGGTTTCGCATTTGTTGACATTATGAGCCAAACCCGGTTTTCTGATTAAAGTTGTTCTGTGTGTAAGTAAAGTAACCCAATTTCTCCAATATGAGAATCAGTGTATTAGATGCTATATATAGAGACAAAGCACTGTGTGCGTCAGTGTCTGCTTTGGGCCCCAAACCGTGAACGTGTGTGTGTGTGTGTGTGTGTGTGTGTGTGACGGCCCGACAGTCCACATTCCAAACCGTGGACTGAAATATTCAAATATGGACCATGTGCGTGTCTACAGTTGGGTGGAAAAGCTTTCTAGAACAAGAGAGATGTGAGCTTTAAAGGCTCATATTAAATATTCATTTAGTTCCCCATGAGACCTGTACCAATAAAATGGAAAATTACAGACCAGGCCTTGTTATAAAGTGAGTGATTACTCAATGAATATGCTTTATAGGACGTCTTAGGGTAGCTCTTTGCAAACCAGCATTGAATTGCTGTAGATGGACATACAAATCATCGCTGTGTTTTCCACTTTCAAAACTGCATGTGCAGACTTTATAATAAAGTAGGAATGCTCCATACACTAATTTAGTTAAAATGATTATCAGAGTAAATATTAAACAAAATTACAGTGTTTATCATCTCTTTGGTTCATAAGACCTGCAAGTTGCATGTTTTAATAACCTAAACCGACGAGGTGCTTGTGACCCATGCACAAGCAGGTCTTTCTTTAGTTTTAAAGCTCCAGTAATATGTAAAATGGAATTCTCTCATAATCTGCAATTTGTGTTTGGGATCTGCTCACAAACTAACTCATCTGAAGCTGTCTCTTGTATTGTGGTAAGTACATTATGAATAGACTGACAGAGAGAAAAATGGTTAGAGGAAAAGCGACTTACGTGGGCTCTTTTGGCAGAGACGTAGGGAGCGGATCTGGATCTGGAAAAGAAGACAAGGGGAATTTTTTTACTACAGGATAAACAATATTGTTCCCAGATTTTTCTCTGTGCAAGCTGCCAGCTACAAGAAGAATCAGCTGAGATGAGTGCTGCTATGAGGAGCCAGATCTCTAGGAAAAGAAATAGAAATAGGTGGGGGGGGAAATGGATGGCAGTAAATTTTTAAAAGTTTGGCTGTTTTATCAGTTTTAGATGCACAGATGCTTAGATGCTACTGGTAACAAAGTCTTCTCACCAAACTTGACAAACAGCACACCCGTGGTGGAAACAGAGCCCTGGCTGTTGGTGGCCACACACTGGAAGTATCCCGTGTCAGTAGTGTCCAGGCTGCGGATGCGGAGGCGTGATCCAAACAGCGTGGACCTGTAGGAGACCCGCCGCGGCTCCTGTACCACAGGAGCGTCGTTTTTGAGCCAGCGCACAGTGGGTGGCGGGTTTCCGGAGACACGACACAAAAGCTCGGCCGTGTGGCCCACGGAGGTGGTTATGTTGTTCATGGGAGCATCAAGGCGGATGAAGTGAGGTCCTGGTAGGCAGTGTAGGTAGGATAAAAGAAAAGAATATGAGAGAGAGAAAGAAGAGACAGATGGTGATCATGTGGAGGTGAATAGAAGAAAAATGCCCTTTACATGCATTCTTTACAGATCATGAAATGTATGTGTGTATTTTTAACACATTAATTTAGTTTTCTTTGTTCTTTTTAAATGTACTTAAAGATGTTTGTAGTGCAGTAAAAACAAGTGCAAAGTGCAGGCTTTTGTTATTTGCCCTGTTGAAGCCAATTTACTATACCTGCTACACACACACATATATATATATATCTACATATATATATGTACGAACAATACCATGAATGAAGAAAATCAAGAAAATTGTACTACACAGCCCAAGAACGATGACATAAATCAAACAACACTTACTATACTACCTCAGAGCCAGATATTAAATAAAACATGCTGCTGTGTGAAAAAGAAATGCGGTAAAACAAACTCCGTGTTTTCAGACACACATATTCAGAGCCTGGTTTCACAAGTTATTTTGTGGTTGCCACTGTTGTGACACCTAATTTCTCTTTTCATCATGGCTGTATGATGCCAGAGGGTTTCCCCCTCAGATTTATGTGTATGAGCTCATGAGGCAATATCACCTGCGTTGCGGTCTTCGAAAAAAACGAAGAATCAAATTTAAAACGACTGGTTCCCAGTGTTTCGTGCCTGTTTTCAAACAGTCAAAACAAACAGCTCTTGATTACTGTTATGAATGAGAGGAATGATTACAGCAAGCAAAAAGTGCCTTGCCATCGAAACCAATTCACGAAGGGTAACGCTACTAGAACACACTGCAATACAAAGATGAACTAAATTGTGATTCAATCCAGAACTGTATTTTTCCCCTTAAGTTGGTCAGTAAAAAAAAAAACTATCTGGAGGGCCACCTAAGAGTTTAATGTGCAGGAAAAAACATTGGTCTTAATGTCATGAAAAACCTCTGGAAAGTTCTCTCAACCCCCAAAACCTGTGTTAGGTATGCAGAAATGCTCCTGGTTACACAAACTGGCCAAGACAAACAAATGAGGAGAAGCATATACAGGAGAATCTCAAATACCAGTCAAATGAAAAATGAATGTGTGTGAATAGAGAGGTTGATGGGTATAAATAGAGGCGCACACTTACTTGTGCGCGTACACCAGCACTCAGATTTTTACTACTGTATTCCATGCAAGATTAACTTCAAGGTTTTCCACGGAATGTTAACAGAAAAATGTTGAGCGGTCAGAAAATTAACCGTATCAACATCTACATCTATGGGGGCGAACATGCTCATTCATATTACAGCCTTGTTTGAATAAACTTTACTAGGGTTGGAGCGTGGGCCAGCTTTCTTTCACTATGAGCATCCCATGTTGTGGTGTGTGGAATGATTCATGCAGTGTCTGTACAAAAGTTGGAGGGGGCAGTCGGGCAGAAGAATGTGTAGTGTAACTTAGTAAAACGTGTATGATATAAGACGAAAGCTGCAATCAAGCAAAAGGTGTCCACCTACATATTGAGCTTCATCACGGACAGTCTTTGTTTAAGGCTTTTGGAAAAGAAGAGAGAAGTCATCGGAAAAAATGGATGCGTGTACTTTATGTTCTTTGAGTGTATGGTGTAAAAATATGGGAAAAAGAAAAAAACCTGAGCACATGGCCTCTATCTCTGTGCATGTGCTCGGCAGGTTGTAGAACACACACTCACAGCTTCTTCCATAAAGACCGACGGCTTAACACAGCACTGTGGTACTAACAAGTACCACCCCACCACCATCTCCTCTCCCCATTTTTCACCACCTTAATATGACCTCTTTTCTCTATGTGCTCTACACAGTCCTGTATCTCAACATTACAGCAGCGAGCTCAAACCCTTCAAGAGGTCGATGCTTTTAAAGTCAGCTGGAACAATGACTGTAAATCTTCATCCAATTTTCCTTTTTATTTACTCCTCCACCTCACCGCTGATGTGTGCACTTCATTTCCACACATAAAAACTGGAAATGCTTTAGCATGACATCACGTAGACACAATGTATGTGTCACCGGGCTTTGCTGAAAGCTGTGAACCTGTTTCATATTTATCTATGACAACGACACACACAAACAGAAAATATTCCCCGAGTGAAGCCGTCTCCACGTGCCACTTGTTGGTTTTCATAACTTGTTTATCCAGCCGTTTTGCTACTTCGTGTTTTGTTTTACTTTTAAATTGAATTTGTCCAATCCAATTATGTTACCGTTTCTAACGATCTTAAAAGTCATGAGACGACCATAAACATACCGAGATCGGTGGCGAGATTACGTTCCGTGTCTGTTAAGTCCAGTTTCACGCACATTAGGCAATGATATTTTCTTATTTAACTTCACTGTGGAGCGCTGTGTATACTCAATTTGTTGCATTAGCCATCTCACGGCTGCAAAAGGTAAAAATGTGCTCTGACCTCAAGTGTGGTGTAATCTATCACTGCCGGTCAGTGAAAATGCACTGGAAGTCCAGAAACCAGTTAAAGAGAAGAAAACGATCTGGAATTTGTTGCTGATTTGTTTCTCAAAAGTAATTATGAGTTTGAAAGCGTTCATTAAAGCAGTTAGACAGCTTTTAAACTTAAGGAGAAATAATTACGCTATTGGCATAATGTGCCTATTTCCTGATACTTGGTTTGCTTCGGGCTCTGTTTCTCTCCGTAGTTTACATTTTACTGCAATTTTTATGATTTCTGTCTGTACTGAATGTTGGAATGTCAGTAATCTCGTACTTCAGGGATGTCAAATCCCGGGTCTCATACAACCCACTTAGATCTCAAGTGGGCCGGACCACTCAAGTTTCCCCTTTCAGTCAGTGTGAACGAGTTTAACACCTCAGATATCTTAATATAAGGCACAGAAGTATAATTTTAACAGCTAGAAAATATTCTGGTAGCTCACTGCTCAGCTTTACTGTTGATTCAAAGAAAATGCCCAATATTTTTCCATTTCAATTTTAAATTGAAATTGGAACTTTTCTGTCATTTAATTTTTTATCTATGACTTTATTACTTAGGTGTTGTATGAATGCCCTTGGTGAGGAAATACTTTCAAATGTATGAAAACACAGTTAACAGTCCAAAATTTATACCCTCCTTCAAAATTTCCAAAGGTATCCATTGGGCCTGATCGGAGTCTTTGGTGGGCCGATTCTGGCACCCGGGCCTTATGCTTGGCAACCCTGTTTTAGTGAGTGGACTACGTCGTATTACTGCTTTTCCATTGACAAGGGGCTGGTGCCTAATGTACAACTGCTTCCATGAATTTTCATTAGTTGAGTTGATGGAAAATAAAAATGCTCTTTGGAGCGGTGTGCCTGCACACTTCATTAGCCGTTATAATATCTCATAATAAAGCAGCGGGGAGCAGAATGAAGGGTGAAAAAAGAAAAAGAGACAAGAGGAGAAGACAAAAGAAGAGAGGTCAAGAGGAAAAAAGAGAAGGAGGAGAAAGATGTCCTGCCAATGCCTGTGTAACAAAGCCACTCTGTATGTAATTGTCCCGTGGTGAGTGTTGTGGTATTTGGCACAAGGAGGATGCTGAAACTCAAACCCTTTCTGCGGACTGTCCCTTTAATGTGGCAGGGGAGCTAAATGGTGCCCTGTCATCAGCCTGCATTTTCTTGCAGTAGTTTTTGCACAATCAAACACTCACATGCAGGCACATATATGTAAACACCCGCACACCCACACAACCGCCAAGGAGACAAACTATACGTGCTCAAAAATTGCACACATTACTCAATACCTTTTCACGACATTGCATTCTATATGGTTTCAGTGAACATACATACAGTAAGAGTGTGACCGTCGGGCTCCTGTCAACAAAACGCAGGTTCAGAAACATGAATGGCTGCACAGCTAACTAAACATATTCAGCAGATACACTGAGGGCCTTGCACTATACTGCTTCCAGCTTTCAGCTGTGGGTAAAGGTGAAGTTAATTAAAGCTGGGTCACTCTCCAGCAAAGCAACAGAGGAAAGGAAGTAAGTAAAGAAAAAAAATGGGTACAAAATGAAACAAAGAAACAGAGAGCAATAATGAAAGAAAGCCTGGAGGGAAATGAGTTCAGTAAACTATCATCACCCCCGATTTCAGCCCAGTAATGAGCCTCTTTCAGCACGATAACTTCCTGCTACTGATGCATACTGATAGAGCCACGCTACCTGAATTGTGCCTGTTTGGTCAATCAAAACCATCCCCGCCTGCAGACAAAACAAGGGGTGCAATCACCCTCCATCCATCAGATAAGAAACAGATGTAAGCACAGGAGGGCTGAGCACTAAATGACAAACACATACACAGATATTTTACGTTTATAGGTTTTCATATTTGATGATGTGGAAAAATAAAGCTCTCTGGATGATTTGTTTGGATCTCATTATATTTATGACTGTTTTTGAAAAATCCTTGATTGGTCAACATAATCATCATCTTCACTAAACTGCTCAGTCTTGTCCAGAAACTAGTGTGTGTCTGCTTTTGTGTACACAGAATTTTCTGTGGGAAGGATGCTGTGGGAGAGTTGGAGTTTCAAGAGATGAATTAAGCAAACCAGACGAAATGAGAGAGCCAAACTAAGGTTCGAGTTAAATACAAACTTTAAGTTGAGCATTTTCCAGTCAGTGTGTCTTTGTGGGAGGCAGATGTTTGCTCTTTTAGCCAAAGATAAACTGTGGAGAGGGGGTGCAATTTAACTGATAAATATGGGCAAAGATGTTGAGAAAGTACCCAGAAACATATCGCATCCCACACACATCATACTTACTGATAAGTTTGTTCTCTTGCAAAAGGATTGGACTTGTCATTGAACACATGAATCCAGGGCAGCAATTCACCAGTGTCTTTACCAGCACAGGTCTAGAGACCAGTTTGTGACTGCTTGGAAATTCATTCTTTGGTGAAAAATGAGTATTCCCTTATTGGTTGCAAGTGATTTCTGGAGATTTCTTGCGGGAGACTGCTTGCTGTTGCTAGGTGAAATTAGTTCCCAAGAGGTAGACGGTGCTTAAAGCGTTTTTGCAATGGCTTTGGTTGCTGGTAAATTACAGGGTCCTTGCAGTGGAACAAAATGACTTGTCTTAAGTTATTGAATGACTTTGAAACTGCTGCGGCTTTTGAAGTCAAAACGGGAAAAGTGAAAGTTGTGAATTCTGATATGTGTTAGCTTCAGATGGAAAATGTTCTCCGTTTCTGGTTTGCGATCCAGTTTCTGAAGCATTGCTTTAGTTCAGAGAGCAAAATGATAGTGTATGTAGACAAGTCAGCACCTTCCATGCTATCTGCAAGCAGCCAAAGCAATCATATGGAGGTTTTTGATGCAGCCCCTTCCCTGTGACCGACTTCCCCTAGCGACAGCAGGCAACCTCCAACAACCTTCAGCAACCAGTTGTGGAATATAAATTTTTTCTTCCTAGTGGCCTAATGTTGCCAGCAGGTCACTCACAGTTACCTGGCCTGTGTGTTGGTCAGCAATCGATTTTTTTATTACAATGCTCAAACAAGCAAATTTGCGACAGCAAATTTTCTGGGAGTTACGAAGAGACCTTTTACTTTAAAATGTTCTTCATATCAGCAGTACAGGAATCAGAATAATGGAAATGGAAATAAAGGAATAATGTTTATTTGGGAAAAAATATCAAAGTAACCAAGGAAGGAAGACAATCTGGTGAAGCTCAGTTCCATGCTTAAGACGACTGCTTAGAAAGAAAAAATCAGAGACAAGTGATTGAATCAGTGTCCAACTCTGTTTATATAATGTCAATAACCTGCGTTTATGAAATGAAAACTGTGCAAATCAAACATGAGAGCACTGTGGAGTACACTGATTATGCAGTGCAGAACCACAAGAGTTATTGTGCTGTTCCTCTGTGAAGCCAAGTGTTTTGGCCAGCTCTAACAAACAAGCCCACCCAGGGCTCCATATATGCTTGAAGCTAAAGACGCAACAAAGAAAAAAATGGATGCTGTGCGAAGGAAAATTAAGTCATATGTTGTCCTTAACTCCATCCCAATATTTTGGAGAAAAACAAACACAGGCATTTTTGGACAAAAAACTGAACAGATTGATGCATGTCATTTGGGCTGATTGTTCTCTTTGTTCCTAGATTGCCAACACTTTGTGGAACAATTTAATATAAAGAAAAAAAATACATATTCTAATTGTCGAGGGTCAGGGTTAGGGTTAGGACTGGGCTCATTGTGATGAAAACTTAAGACCTCAGAAGTACTCAAGTACGTCTCCAGAGCCCACGAATGTTGGTAAAAACATGAGGTCAAAATGCAAAGTGTAAGAAGAGGCACTAAAAGCAGCAGCACCTTTGAGACTACACTGGTATTTTCCACTTAAGAAAGAGTAGATGGAAAAATAAAGAAAAACAATGCTCCTGTGGCTATATTCCCATATGTTGAGTAGATCAATGTGCAATTTGTTCTGTCAATTATCCGCCCTACTGCCTTACACTACAGTGGGTGTCTGGGTTGCTGAAGTCAACCATGTGGAGGATGTGTAATTTTTAACACTTCATTTAAAGTAATTTCAACAGCACATGTGGGGTTACAGTTCAACACTGCATGTGTTAATTTGAACTATGAACATGTGATCATCATGTTGCCTCTAACAGATGTGCTCATAGTTTTGCCAGAGTGAGCTTTGTTAAGAACGTCATGCATGGGTTATCTGTGTTGTGTGTGTGTGTATGCATGTATTTGGTGTGCATTTACCATCACTTGAAGTGTTCCACAAAGTGGCAGCTTGCATAATGGGATCTTGGGGGGAACTCAGATCCTGTGAAGAGAGGAAATGAAAAATTAGAAAAGCAAAACTTTTATTTTTAAATGCTTAAACATTAAATGCTTTAAAAGGTTGAAGAGTTAATGTCTTACATACATTTCCCACTAGCAAAATGATGATGATGTTGATGTTAATGCTAACTACCAGTTAGCATTAACATGGGTTGTATCTGATGCTTTTGTGTGTTTTTAGTATTTATAACATAGACAATTTATTTGTGGTCGGAGTCTCAACAAGCTGCAAATGTTTACAAATGTTTACAAAAAGCAGCAACTAAATGGCCTCTATTTATATAGCGCTTTACTAGTGCCTAAGGACCCCAAAGCGCTTTACATATCCAGTCATCCACCCATTCACACACACATTCACACACTGGTGATGGCAAGCTACGTTGTAGCCACAGCCACCCTGGGGCGCACTGAGGACTAGTGAGGAAACTCAGTGAAAGGTTCCAAATGATTGGAACCTTTCAAGCAAGTTTTCAGTATCAGATATCTGTTTGAATTTAGGCACAGCATAATTAACTGTATACAAAATGTAACAAATAGACATGAACTAAGTAAATTTGAATTGAAACTACAGGCTTTTTATAAAAAGTCAACATAGCCAAGTACCCACTTGAGGCCTGACACTTAAAATGAAGACTCTCACCATCCTGGTGCTTTGAAACAAGACATGATGAGAGAAGGGTAGATAACTTTTTACTCACTGGTAGAGTCCACCTACTCCACTGATAAAACCACGTTGCAAGCAAAACGTTTGTGTTCCCCAACTGGTGGGTGAGTCCTTATTGGAGGTTCCTGACTGTTGCTAGGTGAGATTGGTCACAAAGAGGGCGCTACACTAAAAACTTCCTTAAGCTTGCTTCGGTTGCTAGCAAATAGCGTGGAAGATGCTGATTTGCCTGCAAACACTACTGTTTTGCTGTATGTAGCGATACTCAAAAAGTAGATCATAAAGTGGAAGTAGAGGACATCTGCCAAATCAGAAATGGAACATGCCTTCTTTTAGAGTGAAAGCTGGGCTGCAGCACTGCAGCCAACATGTTTAAAAAAAAAAACTTACTTTGAAAGCGAGTCACAGTTTGCAGTTTGTGTCACACTTTTTACAATTTCCCTCCTTTTCAGAGAGTAGTTGGTGAGTGTTTGGGCCCAAGTTATCATGTTTCATGCAAACAACAATCTTCTCGTGACCAAAGCAATTACAAAGAGGTTTTTGCCAACCGGTTGGGGGTTGTACTTTTTTCTCTATCAACCTGTGGTTGCCACTGGATGACTGACCATTCTGCAGGCCTATGTCATTGGGGCTTTAGCAATTGATTTCCCAGAGACTGTCATCAACCTCCAGCAACCATTCAACAGTAGTCAGGGAACACATGACTGGTGGTTGCCAGATGGTCATGGACGAGTCTCTAGGCCTGTGCGGCTGGGCCTAATTCAGTTGACCCTACATTGTGATCATTATTGTCACGTTCCTGCAAAACATCAAGGTAACTTGACTTGTGTTTACAACAGCTAGTTTAAAAAAAACAAAAACAATCAGCTTTACAGCTGCATTCTTTACACCTGAAAGCTATTTCCAAATGTTACATATGGTAGTGACACAGTAAAAAGAGGGTCACAGACTCAAACTTTCTAAGCCAGTAGCATGGACCTACATTTAAACAATGCTTAACCACAATTCTGGAGAAACTTTTCTATGTAAAATACTGTGTACAGACACAAACACACTGCTTCTTAAATGTAAAATAACCGTGGTGATAACACTGTACGTTTGCTAGTGCAGATCAAAGGTTTGGGTGTACAACAGGGAGCCTATCAACAAGCCATGTGGACCTAATGCGCTCTTATTACCAGCTGAAGACAGAGCTGCTCTCTGCTTTTCATTACTGAGGAGAAGAGATAGAAAATCAGCTTCAGAGTGCAGTGCTGCAGGTCATAGGTGAGTCCTAACAAATTAAACAGCCAAAGATGAAGGACTGGCAAAGAACTCTAAGCAGTTTTATCTTCATTGATTCTCAGGGCACCAGACCGCTGACAAACTTTCAGTTCACATACAACATCCCACAGTTCTAGCCAACTACAACAGTGTGTGACTCTGTGTGTTTTGGTGCAGGCTGGGATAGTTTAGCATGATGAACAGGCAAATGGTTGCCATCCAACTTTGGGAAAGTAACCTAAAGTCACAAACAGACGGAAAAATGCAAGCATGTGCATGGACACAGCTGAGAACTGGCTGCAAACCTAACTATACACATGGTGCATTTGTTTCACACGTACACACAAAAAATACAGAATTCCTGAACACATGTCATAAATATTTTTGAATTAACAACTTGAAAACTGACAGTGCGTGGCATGCAGGGTGACAGTCGAGGAGAGAAAGTCTGCAGACAAACAGCACCAGGAGCCTGACACAGGGTCACGTTAATTGGGTGATAATGTGTCAGGATGGTAACGACTATGTGGTGGTGCTTGTGAAATGAACTGTGTTAATGAGCAGCGCTTTGGGCCTCAGCACCTGTTAGTGAGGAGTCTGGAAGCTTGGCAACAGGCTCACAACAACAGGCTCGCAGTTATGGGTGTTATGTTCATGACTGTTAGAGAAATGTAGCAAACCCAGAGGGCAGACATACAATCAAAATGTGTCTCTTCACTAAATTAGTAGTTCTTCTGTAGTGCTACCTGATTCCACAAGCTATTCTGCACTTTTGGAGTTAGAATGACTTGCTGGTTTCTTCCAGGAGGCTACTAACAGTGTCTTATAGCATGTCCTGGCCCCACGGCGAGTCTAAATTTACTCTGTGTTCTCTACTGTTAGGCTAAGAAGTCTGGAGCTCTGTGCTTTACAAAGGACAGAGGAGAGTGAACGTCGCAGCTCACTAGCTTCACCAACACAAAGCTAGCCAAGGGCAGCCAGGTGAGAGTTCAATAGAAGTGGATGGTCGTGGGAATCTAGTGAGGGAAGGGGGAGGAGGAAGAAGTACTCGTTTATAAAAAAGGAGGCACAACTGTGTACTTCTGAGAAAAAAAACGTTATCATTCCAGAAAGATTTGAAGTTTATAATTTTGTTCAAAAACAAACACTTGTGCACAGCGATTTTGCTGTTATGTCTAAGGTCTGCTCATTACTTCCTGTGTTTCATTTTTTCCCACATTGTGTCCCCCTTTAAAGAGATCACATCTGTTCTCTTTCATTAAGACAATCATCTGAAATATCTAGGAGAAAATGCAGAGCAATTTTGAGATTAGCTTTCTAATGTTTGTTTGGCCCTGTTTGTTAAAAAGGGCCTAAAAATAGGAACCATCACAGTGCTTGTGTCAGTTTAGATCCCAGGTTTCATCAGCTGTGGCCATTTTCTGGCCATTGATTGAATCATGATTTGGATACTGACTGCAAGACCCATATGTTAAGTGGACCTCTGTCTGTCAATATGAATAACCAAAAAAAGAACAAAAGCATTGCTTGCATTATAATATAGGGAGGAAGAAATCATGCACATATGTGTACCAGGGCCAAGTCTTTCAACCATGAACAGGCTGTTTCCAGTAACATTGTCTCAGAGTTGCCAAAGTTTTAAATTACTGAGGTGGCAGATCGGAAAATAGTCATGAGAAGGGAAACAGAGATATGGAGTTTCAACAAACTCAACCTATTTTTTGTGTGTTGGCACCCATCAGGAAATATCACATGAACATATATATCAGGTAAAGGTACCTGTGTTAGCACAAATATATAATCAGCCAATCACATGACAGAAAACTCCACCCACATTTAGGCATGTACACATGCTCAAGACAACCTGCTGAAGTTCAAACCGAGCATCAGAATGGGGAAGAAAGGTGATTTAAATGACTTTGAATGCAGCATGGCTGTTGGTGCCAGACAGGCTGATCTGACTATTTTTGAAATTGCTGATCTATTGGGATTTTTCCACAGAACCATCTCTAGGATTTACAGAGAATGGTCAGAAAAAGAGAAAATATCCAGTGAGCAGCAGTTCTCTGGGCGGAAATGCCTTGTTGATGCCAGTGGTCAGGAGAATGGCCAGACTGGTTGGCGCTGATAGGAAGGCAACAGTAACTTGTAACAACCAAGGTATTTAGACGAACTCATCTGAGTGCCCAGCATGTCAAACTCTGACGCAGACTGAGTACAGCCAGGTGTCCCTGTTTTCAGCTAAGAACAGGAAACTGAGGCTACAGTTCACATGGATTTAGCATAACTGGATAACAGAAGATTGGAAAAATGTTGTCCGGTCTAATGAGTGTTGATTTCTGCTACGAAATTCGGATGGTATGATGAGAATTTGGCATATCCTATCCTGCCTTCTATCAAGAGTTTAAACCCTACGCATATCTTCCCAGTTTCTGATTGCTGCTTCTAGTAGAACAAAATGCTGTTTCACAAAACTCAAATCATCTCAAACTGCTTTCTTGAACGTGACAGTGAGTCTGCTGTACTCAAATGGCCTCTACAGTCATCAGATTTAAGTCCAATACAGCACCTTTGAGATGCAGAGATTCATATCATAGATGTGCACCACGCAAATCTGCTGCAAATGTGTGACGCTATCATGTAAATATGAACCAAAATCTTGGAGAAACGTTTCCAGCAGCAGATTGAATCTATGCCTCAAAGAATTTTCAAAGTCAAAAGGAGGTTCAACCCAGACCTAGCAATGTGTACCTTTCAAAGTGATCTAAGGAGCTTGGAAACAAAAACAACTGGACTTCTTTAAGTTTCTCAAAAACATTTCACCTCTCGTCCGAGAAGCTTGGTGGAGAGTCCAAGGTATGTAAGCCTTAGTTGGAGTTGTCCCTTAAGTGGGAAATTGACCTAGTATTGATCATGTGCCTCTTGGTTATTATCAGGCTATTGATCATTATCAGCAGAGGTTTCGTGTGAAGCTGTTGCGTTTATGAAGTGTCTCATCCACTCCAAAAATGCATGGCACAACATAGAAGAGACACCTCGACAGCATAAAGGTCACATTTTGATAATATTTCTACCCTTCACATTTAGGCATCTGAAATAGGGATAAGATCAGGATGCAAGTTTTGTACTACAAGAGTCCAGCTACCTTTAAGCTTCTGCAGTTTCAAATCACTTCCATTTCAATAGTCACAAGTTACTTTTCCAGATTTTCCAGATTTCCATATCTTCCCATTGGTTTTTATTATAGTGATGATTATCACAACTGTTTTTTACCTCTAAGTACTGTCGAAGGCAAGCATTTGGACTTGAAAATATCACTTGGAAAAATAAAATTGTGAACATATTTTCCATAGCATGTGAGAAGTGACACTTTAAAAAATTCAATTCTGGTATGGCAGTGAATGCCCATCAAAATTCTGGATACGTGACAATCTTTATAAGAGTATCAAGTTCCCTTCTTGGCTGCTTTGTCATACTTTATTCACGTTAAAGCTTTGGAATGTGCTCTTTCATTTGCAACTGAGTGCCACTCCTAGTAGCAAAATATGCAGTAAATGGTTAACGTGAAGGTGCCTCTGAGAAGTCCAGACATCAAATCTCCACACAGAAAATTCCATGAGAGCAGCCTCTGATCCCCATCCAGCTGTATTTGGCTTACGGTGATAAAAATCAGGCAGGGACACAGGCTTAACCCCCATAAAGCTCTCCGAAACTGGTGTGACTTTACTGTCGCAGCAGCATATTGCAATTAGTGCAAATCTTTAAACTCGAAGGCTTGGGAATGAGGAAAAGGAAAGAATTAACAGAGAGCTAAGAAGAAAATGAGACACTGGGTGCCTCACAGGGTGAACCAAATCAGAAATGTTCAATTTGAGCAGTTATGCGTAGCAACTAATATGCTGTTATATGGTCTGGGGGGCTGTGTTTGGAGCCAGGGTGGTTGGTGTGGTGAGTGAGACTGATGTATGAGCTCTCCCACTCTGTTATTAGGGCCTCTCCCAAGGCCCTCTTCCATCCCTATTAGCTGGAAAACTGACCTAACTCAGGGGTTAACTGGAATAATGGGAAACCGACCATTTTCACAGTGCAACTATGACGTATTTCTGCCTTTAAGAGATGAAAGCTACAGATGAGGAATTATAATTATTTCTTTCTACAATTTGTCTTCATCAGGTCTCTGTTTCCATTCAGCAAGTTTCTATTCCTGTTCTGTCTCTGTGATGTCAAAGAGAGAGGATGTCCTTAATGTGGTCTTCTTGAACACACCGCTCCAGCTGTGGAAACAGAAGCCCCACCAACCTGCTGCTCAAACCTTCTGTTTAAGAGGCAACAAAAAGAAGGAAGGAAAGCAGCTACTGAATCAACGTGTATTGTAATCCCAAGCACAATGCAATGCAAATCTCACAAACCCGTGTTTTATTCATACTAAAAATATATGTGAATTGTTGAAAATGAGACATTTTAGTATTTAATGAAAAATATAAATACCCCTCTCTAAGATAATTAGGATGGGGCAACAGGAGGCTGGAAATGTAAGTTATACTGAAACGAAAAAAGTGGAGGTTAACTAGAAACAGATCGGTAACATGCTTGGGTATAAAATGAGCTTCATAGAGAGTTTTTCAGAAGTAAAGATGGGATGGGATCAACAATCTACAAAAAACTGTATCTTTATAGTAACATGATGAAGAAATACGGTGATCTTCTCTGACCTAACGATCATTTGGATGGAATCATTGGAATCATTTCGAATTGAGAGATTAGTTTGATGTTTTCTATGTTCTAAAATATGGGCAGATGACAGGGTTCTGTGTTCATCTGCATTTTACACGGAATTGGGGTTTTAGATTAGTTGAATTCTGAATTGTGCAAAGTTTGTCTCCTAGAGTCCAGGAAAAAACAAACAAACACAAAGCTAGTACTGAGCACGTCTCCTTTAAATGCTCTAATCTTCCCTAAAAGCCACTCAACTCATCCCCTGCATACTTACACAAAGGAAGTAGCTGTGAAATTTTTATGTCATCTACTCTTCAAAAATGTGGAGTTTTGGACAATGAAAAGTTTGAGTAAAACAGCTAATATTCCAGTGATCCTTAATGAATTATTAGCCTCAGACTCTCAGACTGGAAAATGAATGAAAAGTAGTTACAAACACTGTGACAGAGCAGGGATTGCAGCGAATACAGAGTGCTTTTTTTTTTTAAATGGCAACAGGCAGTGAAGAAAAAGAGTGGTGAGAAGTGAGGGAGAGAGGAAAAGTGAGGGACTACAAGGCAATTACAGATAAATTGAGTGAAGATGACTTGGAAAATGTGAGCGCAGAGAAACGACAGAAAGAGAGGAAATAAAAAAGGAGAACCCTCCAAAAAAAAACCTCAGTAAGAGAGCCGCTCGTAAAATCGACTTTTTAAGAAGCGGGCTTCTGTCCCACTGAGCGGAGTGCAGGTTTATGTTGGCTGGACAGTTTAGAAACCACAGAGAAAAACTGTTGACATCTAAGAATCTGGTAACCTGAGCAAAGAGAGAAAAAGGCAACACAAACAAGTAGTGGGTAATGGTAACTCAAGTTGACACGTTTCAGGTTAAGCCTTCAGTTACTTACAGCAGGTTTGTACTCAGAGTACACAACACTGTTCAAAACATGCAGGCGCTTATGTGGTCTGCATTGTTTTGAACTTGTCCTCTACTCATGTAAGAGAAGAGTAAAGTAATCCTTCATGCAGATTTGAATTTGCCGGAATAAATGATGTTGGTAAAGTCATTTTAGAATTTTTATTACAAATGGAAGTAACGGTATGACCAAAATCATAATAAACCTAAAGTAAGGTGAAACTGATTCCATTAGAGAGATGGTGTGTGTGTGTGTGTGTGTGTGTGTGTGTGTGTGTGTGTGTGTGTGTGTGAACATGTGTGTGTGCTTGTATAGCTGCACCTGGCTCCTTGTGTGCAGGTGTTTGTTCCCAAGCTCGACTAAAGCGTACAAAGATATAAAAGCAGGCCTGTTTAGGAAGCATTTACTGAAGACATTATGGGGCCGAGAGCACAGGAACTACTTACTCTCTCTCTCTCTCACACACACACACACACACACACACACACACACACACACACACACACACCTGCATTGCATTTGAAAGTACTGCGCTGTAACCTTATAAGAGCAAAGACAGGGGTGAGACAGACAAGAGAGAGGAAAAGCAAGCTGGGCTTGGGAAGGGAGGTTTTGAGGAGGTAGATGACAGGAGGCAGCATGACAGAGGCCTTTTTGGATCAGAACAATAGGCAACAACAGGAAGGGCTCATGTTGCAGCAGACATTTGCTCCAACATGTAAAAAATTGTGGAGAAAAAAAGGCACATTGCTTCCCATCAAACAAAAAACACAACACACAAAAAAAGAAAAGACAAAGTGCTAAACAGGGAAAATTGTTTAATTTAAGTTAAGAATACTAAAAGTGGAATTACTGCTTTGGCTGACAGGACATTCATAATAAATTTCGTGTAAAGGTTAATTTCTTTGTTTATTTGGGGAATTATAAATAATTTCTGAGATCATGTACAATTTACTTCACTTATTTCAAGTGAGAGTAATGCGATCATTTCTCCAGGGACAAGATGTATTTGTTGCGCACACATAACAGTCACCAGCTTTGATTTGTATGTTATAAAAAAACGTCAGATTTGCAGGCATCACAGTAGTGCACTGCCTCCTAGCAGCTAAAAGATTCTGGCTGAGGCCTCTCTGTGTGGACTCTGCATGCCCAAAAACATGTATTTGAGGTTAACTGATGATTCATCAATGGCCTTACATGTGAACATGAGTGTAAATCATAGTTTGTCTCTCTGTGTGTTGACCCTGTGATAGATTGGTATGTCCCACTTATGATCAACTTCAAGCACACCGTAAAGAAGCTGAAAGTTACACATGTGAACAAGTAAAAGTGCTCAAGATGTCAGTTCAGCAAAAAATGATCTGGCAGTGTGAAGCTCACATCAACAGTTGACACTTGATAGCAAAAAGCTTGTGGATGAAGCTGAGTAAACTGTGATGCAACGTTCCTAAGACAGATGCTCTTTTGAACCTGCTGGAGAAACTGAACTTTGAACTCTCTGCAGGTGAAAAGCAAAACAGGAATTTAAACCGTTAGTTGGAATTATCTAGTTGTGGTTTTAATCTAAACCAGAAATCCAACATCATCTCAAGTTCTTCAGGACTCCTCTGTCTAACCCCACAAAAGTTAAGCAGACTGCACTGCATGCAGCTTCCCTCCAAGAATAAAAAAAAAAAGCAAAACAACCAAGTGCAAGAAGACCATATAATGTATACTGATAGTATTTTGCAGTAATATTAAGGAAATATACAGGAAACACAGGGATAGCACTTGTGACTAACTACACTATTGGAATCATATTTTTTTGACAGTGATATACTTTTTATGTGGTTATTCTGCAATCAGTGCACATATTTGACACAGAGCAACATCAAAAAAGTACTAGTCTCTTAAAGTGTTCAGAATTTTGACCCAACACACCAGACTACTGCTGCCAGTCTTTGAAATATGATAGGCAACTGAAAAAGGTCGAGGAAAAACCCACAACATGCAAACTTGACACAGAAAGGTCTCCATCTCAATTGCAAGGCCAGCTGCGCGAAGCATCTTTTATATTCCACTGTTTTGTCATAAAAGAAACTTTTTAAGTAGCGTCGTGCTGTGCTGATGGTTCTGCAGAGGTCCTTCCCCACGGGCTAAACAGGCCGACGCGAGAGCCCCTGCTGTCCCTGTAACGGAAACCATGCTGATCTTTAAGGCCTGGTTAGTCCATTTTGGGCGAGGCTCCCCCAAGCTCCTGTTACCAGCGATGTAAGCGGACTAGCGAGGAATGTGCATGAGCATGTTACCACCTACTGTGAGGCTCATCTGTTTTCACCTGGCAGAGCTGACACAAGTGTGTGCACAACAGCTCAGCTTTCTGGAAAAAGTGATCGCCTTCAAGCAGATAGACAGAGCGCTGCGACCCTGACGTAATCTGTCTGCTCATCTCTCTGCGGAATGTGAACAGAGACATCACACACTGTGCAGAAAGAGCACCGAAATACAGATATGAAACATAAATGGATGGACATAAAACATAAACGCAGATGTATGTTTTATATCCATTTTTGAAGCGCCTGTCAAGGGTCATAGGAGGAATCTAAGATTTAAGACCCAAAGCCAAAGCCAGTCGGGCTGTCTGCAAGTAGGACATGAATACAGACGTCTCACTTGGCTTTTCAACGTGACTTTTCTGCTAAAAGTGTATCATGTGTGCCAACAGTCTGAATGGTGTGAATAATAGCCATGCCATGTTACATGCCAGCCTCTACAAATGGGTGGGGAGCTGGGGGTGATCTGTATGAGTGCTCAGGTGAAGCCAGGCAAACACACACACACACACACACACACTCCATGAGCTCACTGACAGCAGTCCTAAATTCCTTCAGGATGACAAATTTGAAATGAGAGGCCAGCGCAGATGGAATCTGGGAAGAACAGGATGATGCCGTCAGATTTCAAACGTGACTCAGATTTAGACATCATGTGACAACAGTTGGGCCGGGCACCATTCCAAAAAACTGTTCTTTATGTCTGTCTGTACCTCCTCACTCGTGTTATAGTCATCATTTCAAAAACTCTGGGACCCGAATAGTGCACTTAATAGAAGTTTTGCATTTCTCAGTTTGCATTTTCATCAATTAGAAAATAAAAATACTAATTACTCACATCATTTTAAGTGCTTTTTAAATGGAAATCACCAATTTTACACACAGGATTCTTTCAGGCATCCTTTCGCTTTCCAGAATCTGAAAGCTCCATCACTTTTCGTAAAAGTCACAACACCTCTCATCCAAGAGGCCTTTTCAGTTCTAAAATAACTAGCAGAGCATCCCAAATATTTAACCCCTAGTTTACACATGGTTGTGAGGGTCGTTGACTCACTTGAACGAGAGGCAAAACGTCTTCATAAACCTAAAGATGTCCATTTATCTTCTTTTTAAGCACAGACAGACTGCAATCCTGCTTGCTGCAGTCGTGTGCACAGGCAAGTACAAGATTACAATTTCCGCTTTTGAATGACAGTCTGTGACTCTGCATGTCTATCTGCTGCAAGTGCAGACAGACACACCGGCACAAGCAAAACATCTCCAGCACGTGTTGATATATCAATTCAGCGAGGGCACATCAGATTAAAGATGAAAGCTGAAGTTTTGGTTTATTCAAGCTGTTTTTACTTTTCCCTTTTCCTGCAGTTTACACCTATTATTACAAACCTGCTGCATCAGTTCTATCTGCAAGCGTCTCCAAAAATAAAAAGGGCCATGCATCTTCAGTTAAGTTACAAAAAATGTATTAGCAGCACATAGCTGCAATTGATTTTTATTTTACGGTGAGTCAAGTGTGTATGAATGCATTGCCATACCTCCATATTCAACGCAACTTAAAACTACCCAAATTACGCTGTTTGTTGTCATGCTTGTATGCACGTATTGATTTTCAGTGTTGTGCATATGAAAATATTACTTGGCTTCTACTGTCACTGCTGTGGGTATGAAAGAAAGGTGAGGTACTTAAAATTAAAACTGGCCCACTTGAATGCCAGAATGCTGTCACTGTAGCAAATTATGAGGCATGCAGTGTTACAGATCCCACATCTGAAAGGGGCTGAAAAAAACTGTCTGATTATATCACTTAGAATGATTTCTTTATGGTTGCATATGCCCCATAATGTTAAATGTCATGCTAACACTCGTGGATTACGCTTCATTTCTGTACTTTAGTCATCTACCTGTGGCCTGTGAATTTTCCTTTTTAACACTACTGTGCTGAATATGATCTGTGAGATACACAGGCCACTGTGTGCCTGCTTCTGACTCCACAGATAAACTGTGCTTAGTAGTAATTCTTGGATGCTTGTGGGAAACTGGGTGTGAGGCTTGTCTCCATCAACTTATGACTGAGTCAGCTCCCAGTGACTGACGCTCGAGGAGAGCCTCTGCCACAAAAAATTTGACTGCAAGCCAGAAACAAAGTATGACAGGGAAAGGAGGGAAAATGAAAACAACAAGTAATGGCAAAGAGGCAGCAGAGACCAGGACGGCGAGAGATGAAAGTGTGAGAAAAACATCAAGCGCGCAAGAAATATTCATTCCAGTGAAAATGTCCAGTGTTATTCTTATTTCTTGGTTTTCCAGCCCTATATTAGAGACCGACTTTTGGCAGCCAACAGTGAGAGTCTGAGGCAAACAGAGAACCTCTGAGCGTTTCCAGCACGCTTCTCTGTCAATCACGCAGATCCTCTATAGGAACTCTCTGCTTGTTGTAGGTTACAAAAATAAGCGCCAGCATTCTTCCACTTGTTTAGATGAAAAGGTAGCCAGCTAATGAGGAAGACAGGAGCACGGAAAGGAGAAAAAAAGGGACAGCATAAAAAGATGAGTGGTGAAAAGGAGATGGGGAAAGATCTGAAGAAAGAAAGAACCGAAAGCACGCCAGAGAGACAAACGCAGACTGTCGGCATCCAAAACACGCTCCGTTACTGTGGTAAAATCATTTTGAGCTGGGGGACTAAACTGTAAACCATAACATAAAAAACAGATTACACATACATCTAAGATGTAAAACAACAAGCCTCGACTGTTCTACCATGGTAACTGGACACTTATAATATTCAATTTAATCTATTCAGTTCAATTTATGGCGTGCAAAATCACAGCAACAGTTGCCCCAGGATGCTTTGTGGGACTAATAAAGGCTATCTTATCTTATCTTATCGTTGCACTGGCATGCCCCAAATTGATGCAATCCTATAAAAGTTTCTGGCTTATTTTCACATAGTGACTGCCAGCAACCACCAGCAACCAGCTGCCAACCGGTCAAGGAATGCTTGTATTTTGTGGTTTTCCATAAGTTTCATGCAAGACTTATTATATAAAAATAGAGAAAAAAATGAGATCATCAAAAGTTCCTAACATTTTCTTAAATTAGACTAAATAAATAATCCTTATCATTGCAAATGCAGGAAACTAAAAGCTAGGATTGAAATAAAACCAGAATGTCATTGACATAGTAGTTCATCCAGCACAGATTATTGTCCATAAAACTACAAATGTGACCTTTGACATGAGCACAGTCGAGGTAAAGACCCATTATGTGATTACTGTGTGCAAGTTTTACTAAAATCTAACCAATACTCCTGGAGGAGTAGCGAATCTTATGAATTATGGACAGATTGACTGTCTCCATGAGGCATAAGATCATTGGTCATTTGGCCAGATGGGCTAAAAAATAATTTTTCCAAAGCAAAATCCCAACACACACAAATATTAGAAAACACCTCCCCAGTGTATTTCCATGTTTTTAAAGGAAATCTGTGGGGCCAGAGGATCGGACTATGGATCTGTCAGTTGGTCCTTTTTCCAAACCCATCTGCATGTCAGCAGCTTCATAAGGTATCACTAAAATCCAATTTCAGCTCGCAGAAAAACTAGTATTTGATTTTAATTTGCGCAACTGTGACATGAAACTAAATTACCAAACATGTAAAAGAGAAAAAAAATAAAATAAAGGACATTTTACAAAAGAGGATTTAGGTAAGGGGCTTTAACGGGGAGGATTTGTCAAAATGGATTCTTCTGTGATGAAATCTACCATCGTGCACACACGTACAAAAAACCAGATGGACAAAGTGTGTGTTTATGTGATCATGCACTATGTGTTAGAGAAAGAGAGACCCTGTTTTTTGATTCCCTTTTGTCTCATTTCTGATGTCAGACAGAGAGGTGAAGACACCTGCTCCGGATTTGCTCAGATCCGGTGGGGGAGGGGAAGGGGGGGCAACAAAATGTGAAGAAGAAGAACAAAGCAGAAATGTCAAGCAGATGTAAGTGATGAAAACTGTAAAGATGATATAAGGTAAAGCTAACAATGTGGAAAACTCATGGAATTGGAACCGTATACCGGAAGATTTTTCAAAAGCATTTTGGGACTCAGTGTGTGAGAAGAAGACAAAAAAAATCCTGAAAAGTAGCAACTGGGGGAAAAGAAGAAGAGGCTTTATAAGGTAACATAGCAGAGACAGTTGTATGGTAGATGATGCCAAATGCAGCATGGAAAAGTACAATTTATGCAATGATAATGGATAATGCACGGGGCCTCGAAGACACAACTGACACAACTGAAAAACAGCAACTGATGCTGGGTGGAATCTTGATGTAGTATTCTTATTGGATGCAACTGTGCACTGATTATAAAAACACTTCCACTCAAGTAATCCTTGTGGATGAAACACAGGGCTTAAATGAAATCCAGGCTTTCCAAATCCATTCCCATACCTACCACCTACATTTTTTTCTTAAAAAAATCAGAAGAGAAGCTAAAGTGCCAAAGAAAGACACATAATCTGCCACAAGAGACAAAGATGAGCATTAACTCTCACATTTCCAAAGCTTGTCATAATTTCCATCTCGCTCCACTAAATGACTGGTGCGGGGGCTGACTAAGCACATCTCGTAAAGCATCCCAGTTTGCTTATCCAAACACAGTCTCACCCCACCTCCCATAAACTGTTTTCTCAAACAAACACACTTCATAAGTGATCCACCTCCACCCCAGACGATGGCAAGGAGCATAGGGAGATGGCGGCACTGGGGGAAAAGGTGTTTAAGGAGCACTACAGGCATAAAGATGTCTTTTGTATCGCACCATTTCCTGTTCAGATCTCCCAGGCTCCAAAGACTAAATTCTTCTTCTTCTGAGTAATGGGCTGAACCGATTGCTATGTACATTATTTCCAACACAGACTCATCGCAGCTCCTAAAACTGTGACGAAATGTATTCTTTTGTTGTTTGTTCAGGGACATGAATGGAAACTAATCATTTTTGTGTGGTTGTGTCTCTGTGTGTTTAAATACATGGACACAAAAACATCTGGAACACAATATGATGGCACATAATTTGTTCCCATGTCTTCAGCCGAATCTACTAAAAAATGTCAAAGATAATACATTTTAAAATGCAGAAGCTAGTATTTTTACAGCAACAAGGTGAAAAGAAAAATAATCCAGCAAAGATTTGACACAGGAAATTCAATTTCAATTTTTAATTATACATCACAACAACAGTCGCCTCAAGGCGCTTTATCTTGTAAGTAGACCCTATAATAATACATACAGAGAAAACCCAACAATCATATGACTCCCTATGAGCAAGCACTTTGGCAACAGTGGGAAGGAAAAACTCCCTTTTAACAGGAAGAAACCTTCGGCAGAACCAGGCTCAGGGAGCAGCGGCCATCTGCCACGGCAGGTTGGAGTGAGAGAAGGAAGACAGGATAAAAGACATGCTGTGGAAGAGAGCCAGAGATTAATAATAAGTATGATTCAATGCAGAGAGGTCTATTAATATATAGTGAGTGAAAAAGGTGGCTGAATAAGAAACACATAATGCATCATGGCAATTCCCCAGCAGTCTACGCCCATTACAACATAACTAAGGGAGGATTCAGGGTCACCTGATTTAGCCCTAAATATATACTTTAGCAAACACGAAAGGTTTAAGCCTAAGCAATCCAATCTAAATTAGAGATGTATCTGACCTTTCGGTGCATCTACTCTTCACTGAAGCCTCATCAGGAATGGTCTCAGTGGAAGGATGGTTGTCAAGAAGCCATTTAATGACAGGAAGCAGAGAAAAGGCTGAGGTATGCCAAATTACACAAGAACTGGACTAAAAATTAGAGGCAACAGGGCTGATGGAGTGATGAATCCAGAGTTGAAATTCTTGGTTTAAATTAATGTCAAAATGTACAGAGGACAGAAGAGTGAAAATTCAATGGTTTATGGCTCCATTTGAGTCAAAACTGAAGGAGTTATGAATAAAGAAGTACATCAGATTCACATTTCTATATAATCAGTTTGCAGTACCATCTGTAAAGTTTCCAAGTGGCAACAACTTCATTTTTCAGCATGACAATGATCCCAAATAGGGCTGGGCCATATCATACCGTTTACGGTAATACCGGTATAATGTCGGGCAATGATAAGAAAATGAAATATCGCGATAGAATATGGTGTGCCTTTGTTTTCATACGCACATGGAGGAAAAAGTGTGCCGGCGACGGAGAATGAGAAGGGCGAAAGGGGATCGTTGAATGAAACAGATGAACCAGAATTGGTTTGTAAAAATGCTGCAACTTCAGTGATGTGGAACTGGTTTGGTGTTTGTCCTTCAGATACACGACAAAGCACTATTTTTGGTAGCGCATGCTAGCGGGCCGTCGTTATTACCGTGTTTTTTGGAAAATATGGCACACTTAAAATCAATCCTTTGATTTTTCTGAACATTGACAGTGCCCCTTATAATCCCGTGTGCCTTATGTATGAATTCTGGTTGTGTTTACTGACCTCGAAACGATATTATGTGGTACACGGTGCTCGAAAATCTGTCAAATGTTTTAGTACGACTTGGCTAAGCTACGAACCCGCACCGCTTGATGGATTGTCGGAGCATTACGGCCGTCGTAGGCAGGAGTCTCGCGGAGTGATACGTACTGTGCTTCAACATAATATTACCGTATTGTGTGTGTATAACCTCTTTTTAAGTTTTGTGGATATTATACATGGTTATGCTGAGGATATGTCGGCCAATTTCCACTGGAAATGCCTTTTGGTTAAACTGTCAGCAAGGAATTTGCATTTGCACTGTTAAATTTTTATATAACTTTAATGCACATAAAAAACAGCTGCTTGTTTAAGTGAAAATACATTGATGTTTTTTTCGTTTTTTGCACTAATAAAGTTGTGGAGTTGTAAAGTATTTTGTCTAGTGTCAATTATATCGTCAGTTATATCGTTATCGCAAATTTTCAAATGTATATCGTGATAAATATTTTTGGTCATATCGCCCTGCTCTAATCCCAAACACACTCCCAATGCATTAAAAGCATACCTCTATCAGAAATTATACTACTGAAGCAGTGTGGGATGATCTTGACAGAGAATGAAAAGGCAGCCAATAGAAGTCAATAGAAAAGTTAGGAAATTATAGCATTTAAAAATAATTGCAGAAAATAACAGCAACAGGAACTTTCCTCAGTGTGTAAAAGGACATGGGTTCCTATTGGTTATTACTGCTGTGCTGACATGAGAGTATATAGTTAAGTAGCTAATAAAGCTCAACAGGAATTCACCATTAAATAAAGAAGCAAGACATGCTAAAATTGGTGATCTACTTATAACAACTTAATAAAAATTGGTACTCAAGTAAAATTAATGGACTTTGGAAAGATGGTGCTTTTACTCAATCTTTCCATAGTCTCATATGTCTGGTCTACATTTCCCTGCAGCTTCTTGGAGAGGACAGTAATCAACTTAATCATCTGTGCTATTATATGAGACAGCTATTTATTTGTAGTCGTTTCATACAGATTCAGTAGTTATCCATCTAAAGCAGAGAGGAAAGATCTGATTTTACTTGTTTATGAAACGTGGTAGAACATTGCATTTGAATTCAATGCACTTAGGTTGATGGATTAAAGGAAAGGTTACCCTTTAAAGCCAGAGTAACAAAGATGGAAGTCTCCATCTCACACTTATCCACACCATTTGCAGTATTTATTGACTTTTGTGATACTACTGAAGAGGCAAGAAGAAAATATGTGCAATATGTAGAGGAACTGTGTGACATCTCTTGTCATCTGCACACTCGTGTGCGCCTGAGAAAGTTCTTGCATGTGCAGTGTCCGTGTGTTAGAATTGGCAGCACGTTGGTGTATTCTGGCCTTGATTACGCGTCTCTTTTCCGTCCACCAGTCGCCAAGTGGAGCAGTGAATTACCCTGCCATCTCCACGGTGTAATTGGGGACACATGCAGCCTTAAACCTTTCATCCCTCCCTACCCTCCCTCCATCCATTCGTAGGTCAAAGTAGCAATGAGATCAAATGCTCTCCTTGGTGGAGAATTCCTCAATAAAACAACAAGCGGGCAGGAAGGGCTGAGAAAAGTAAGATGGGAAATCAAAAGAGATGGGGAGAAACAGACAGAAAGGGTAAAAGAATGAAAAAAATGCAGAGACATTGAGAACATATGGAACATGTTTCGAGTAAAATCGCTGGCCCCGATGTTATCGTGGTGCTTCATTTAACGGACAAAAACATCTCATTAAATTGCAGTATTATCTGTTTTTGCTTTTGTTTCTCACTTTTCCGCACTTTTCAGGAGAAACACTCCTGAACTTTCTGAATCTATTCCCTTTTAGAGGATCTCAGTTTTTTCAAGGATGTCCCACAAGAACTCGGTCCGTGACCAAGGGCGTAATACCCCTGTAATAAAATGGAATTCCAAAGTATTCGAAATAACAATTTAAATATATTTGCATAGAAATAACTAAACATATGTATGCTAGTACAGGTAATTTTAAGTAGTTATTAACTCTGGGTATTGGCATGTGCCGTATTATGGCGTGGCTTAACATTCCCCCACTTCCAGGTATTTTACAGGAAAGGCAACAACCCTTTCCTCTACACTCTTTTTGAGAATTATGTTTGAACAGTGACACAAATGTGCACATTTTGATGCCATTTCTTATTTTTATTCTTGTGACTTGATAAAAGGGAACAGTCCTTATCACATATATATTGGTAAAATTGAATAATACAACCTCTATCGTGTACTAAATAAACATGTAATGAAAATAAGTTGAATTGATCCACTCCATATTATGGGAAATTTTGATGGGGATTTTTATTTTTCAATTAATTACATGTAATTTCAACTAAAATAAAATATTACAGAGGATTTGCATCTGTAGTCATAGGTTGTATTATAAAGTGTTACCAAGCAGCCAATACACTGTCCTCATTGTCTCTCTTGTATATACATTACACAGTGTCCAGGGTCCTTTTTAAAGAAATAGAGCCATGATGGGCTCAGGTCTGGTTCACACTAACATAAACAATCCTCCCTCCTCTTGCAACAGCAAGGAGCAACAGAGTCTGAGAAATGAGAAAAGAAATACCAAGTGTCCACTCATTTGTGATCTGTGGTGACAAATGTAGGCACAAAAAGAGTCTGGATCAAAGAAAATGCAGAGCTACCTTTTAAGACTACAAAACAGTTTATCATCAGTTTCGGACAGAGATGAAGGAATTTTTCCCAGCGCTCTCCAAGTCTTTGATGATACAGTGTAGCGCACAATGACGCACACAGTCCTACGCTGTCAGAATGATTTCACTAGTTACTAAGCTGTTTTATGAAAGGCGTAAAACTGATGTGTGGGATTGAAGAGAACCATTTAGGGGATAAACTGAACGCAGGCTGAGACGTGCTTGGATGGGTAGTTGAAGCAGGTAAAAAAAAAAAGAAAGAGAGAAGACGTGAAAGCAATAAAGTTTTAATGCTGTCTTTACTAGGCCACTATTATAAATAAGAATTAGTTCATAATTGCTTGGCTGGTTAAATAAAATCTAAGCTCCCCATGATGAAGTGCAGCTTTATGTCTGAGTGTATATACATGTAGTGTATTGTATAGCTGCAGGCTGCAGACAGACAGCACAGACACTGGAGTGTGTCATGCTTCACATCTGGTGGATGGGCTCTGTTAGCTCCGTTCGTCTGCCTATTATTATATAGGCATGAAGCCTTTGAACTGAGCAGCCACTGCTGACAATCACCAGACTCCAAAAAGGCACGGGTGCGTTTCTTTCTCAGTAAGTGTTTTTCATGCTGTAAAGAGATCATACAGTAGAGGCATTTTCCTCAGACAACGTGACAGCCAGGTGTTTGGGCAAAGGAAGAGGCACAGAAACCTTGAAGGAGGAAATTCTCATACTGTATTGCACCATTTAAGGCAATGCACAGCTTGCGGACATTAGAGATTTAACTGGTGGAGAAATAACTAATGATTCCTTATCCTTCAATCAAAACAGGCTACAATACTCAGCTCAAGTGTTTCCTAAAAAGTGGAGTGAGATCCTGAGACAAAAAGAAAAAGTCCCAATTTTTTTTTCTGCACAAAAATCTGCAGTCCAGCTGTACCAAGCAACTATTTTTTAACGTGCAAATGTCATCACCGTTTATGGACTGGTCTTGATATAGATGAAGTGCCTAAACACATACAAAAGATCTCCATAAGTCTTCCACAATAGGGAAGTAAATTTTGGTAGCTTGGTGTTTCCTGAAGTTGCACTATGCTGAAAGGTAAGCTTCTTCAGTTGTCTTCAATAGCAGTTTAGGCAATGTTGTAGTGATTTGAACCCCAGCAAGCATATTTTAAATACACCATTCTGCTGAGAAAGAATTATTTTAAAGATGTGTGCTTATGGGCACAGTGAAACCTAGCTCAATCTATGTCATTACCAAGATAACTTCAGCTTTAATCCTAGGTTTGCAGGGTTGCAACGGTGGCTGACTTCTTACTGGGGTGCTTTATCCAAACTGAAGCAAACCCAAGCCAAAATAGTGAAACTGCTCGACCCTCTGCCGCGTTTTCCTTTTTACCTCCACACGCATGTGCATCGCACTGCCCCCACATCTGCACCTGCAAACTTAATAGAGGCTCCAGCTGGCGGAGACGAGCGCTTGTCGTTTTGAAATAGCCTTCATGGTGAACAAACACCCGCTCTCAGGTGACCGACCATCCTTCACCATCACCTCAGCAGAGTGAGCCCAGAGTGAAGTGAAGATGGTGTTCTGCAAAGCATCAGACTTTTTTTTTTAACTGCCTCTTCTACTAATTGAGGCCATTAAAAGCTAACATGGAAGCAAGTTTAGCATTTGTACTGGACAAAGAAAAAGTCCAGTAAAAAAACAAAACAGCTCTTTTAGCACTTTCACACTGTGCTTTTGGGTACAGTTGAGCTTTATATGCTACGTTACCATCCTGACACAGTGTATATGGATTAACATGAACTCAAATACACAAACAAGACGCAATAACAACAGATTTGGAAAAACCTTTCCATTCAGCGTGTCATTTGCATACAATATAGGAGCGGGAATAAACTGTATTATTTCCACATGTGAAGGGAAGAGTCTGAACAGAATTAAACTGAAATCTGAAAACAGTTTTCTTGTCACATATCACCAGCTGCAATTTTGCACAGTTCGTTGAAAGGCGGCATGTGTGCGCGTGTTTATTTGTGCATGAGCGCATTCACACACGCACGCATACACACAGCTACCCGACCCAATGTAAGAAACCACATGTTGCAAGTGAAACAAGCACATGCAAAGACAGAACCACACACACGCTCGATCATACAAATTTCTCTCGTATGACTGATTCAGCCTCCGCTTGCATTTTACTGCTTACCCCGTGCATGTCTATGAGCACCGATGCATGTATCCGAACAAATACCGCACTGTATTGTTAGGCCCCTGATTTTAAATCACTTGCAGGCTTAGTTTTCTCCAAAATTATCTTCCTTTTGTTTGACTGAAACGTGATTTAAGCTCAAGCCTTTTAAATTCTTTCATTACTCTCCAGTCAGCACACAAGCATGCCAGACTGACTCTATGATCCACACTTCACTTACTTTGATTGTTTTTGGTAGAAATTTTTGTTCTGGCTGGCACTCTGCTATTGGTGCAGCACATGCCTGGGGCTGGCTAAGTGGGAGCGTCTGTGCATGTGGTGGTCACACGGTCACACACAGACACACACACACACACACACACACACACATACATCACAGTTGCCTGATGAAAACCACCTCAGATTTGTCTCATTTACAAAAAAATAACAGTCTTAAAAATGTCACGCTCCTCTTGTTCAACAATATTTAATCAAATTGTTAACTGTAAAACTGACATGCTGTGCTTTTTAAGCTACACGGCGATGACACAGGGAAGCAGTTTGGCGCACCACTTTTGGTCCAGACTCATTTATGAATGATTGAACTGAATTTCCACAAAGCTTTGTGCATTCAGTTATCCAGTGAAATAATACATCTACTACATCTACTGGATAATCTACTGCATAGCCTCGGATTGACTGAGAGCCTCCTCAGCTTAAGCAATCCTTTCTGTTTCTATCTGGTGACGTAATCTGTTTGAGTCCTGTCCAACACTTTGACAGGAGCACAGAAGGAGTAAAGAACGGCTTCCAGATTGTGCAATCCTTTAAATCCTATGAATCCAAGCTTATTGCATGTGTTTATCAACCCTGCCATGTATATTTGTGTTTGAAAATGCACAACAATGACGTCAACATCACAGGAGTGGAGCTTCTGCATGTCTGAGCCACATCAAAGTGTTTTTTTCCCCAACTCTGTTTCTTCAATAGACTTTTGGACAGTGTACTACAAGCCCAGCGGAATGACTGGTGTAAGCTGAACTCCCACCAGACCCAAGTGCTTAGTATGAATCTGTGGACTTTTCAATCCACGCAGATCGGAAATCAATAAGGGAACTAAGAGCCTAAACGTGAGCAGAATCCATAGAGGTACTGCTAACAGTAAAATCTCAAAAACCAGTGCTTTAGTATTTGACTAAATCAGTCTCAGCTGTGCTCTGTGTTCTGAAATGAGCTGGCTCTGTATCATGTCCTGAAACAGAACATTTCTGATAAATAATCGGGGCTAATAAGCTATTTCCAAACATATGTGGTAAATGGCTCTTACATAGTGCTTTTCTACTCCACGTGAGCACTCAGTGCTTTAACATCCCTTATTCAGCCATTCATACAAGCACTTTTTTCTACACTGAAGTGCTTTCTGTCTAATGCTCACTCACATTCACACTCGGATGAACGCATCGGAGTGCGACTTGGCGATCAGTATCTTGCCCAAGGATTCCTTGGCACCAGGGGCGGATCTAGAAGGGTGGCATGGGGTGGCAAGTGCCACCCTAAAATGATCCCTTGCCACCCCAAGTGCCACCCTAGTTTTGCATATGACAGTGTTGTTTATTAAAATAAGATAGCATTAACACTTTGAGGCCAGTTACAGTCAACAGTGAATATAAATGCTAAAACTGAATATACTGCATAGTGTTCCCCCCTCCACCATTAACAAATGGTTCAGCCCGTAGCAGGACCGGCTTTTTTCTTGTTTTCAGTAGCGAGCAATGTTTATGATTGTGCCAGAGCACATTTTGAACAACATCATGGGAATTTCGGATTTTACACAGGTGGTTGGATGTTACACTCTGGAAATGGAAGGAAGGTGAGTGTTATTAACCCTCTGTGGTCCACGGACACGCTGCACCTCCAAATCACATGACTATTTTAAGCTGACACAGCAACAAGCTGCAGCCACGCTGAGTCTCTATTTCAGCACACATTGAAAGTTCGGACTTCAAAGTATTTACATTTTAATTACAGGCCAGTAAATCCAGAGTTATGATAATATATATATAATCCGTGCTTTTTTCTAAATACCGTCGTCACGTTTGTGTGTGTGTGTGTGTGTGTTTTAAGCGTTTTCTAAGGACAGCGCGATAACAGTAAAGAAAGGAAAGAAAGCCACCTCTTTCCTATCGGTGGAAAAATGCACCATGTCAACCAATTTTAAAAAAAGTCAACACGTGGGATTTGGTTATTTAGAAAGAGGGAAAAGTTTTGGGAGTGACGGTAATGGCAGCGAGACAGAGCGAGCGAGTGAGTGACAGAGGGAGAGAGAGAGAGAGTTTTTAGATGTGGGAGATTTGTGACGTTTAGTGTGGAGTGTATACTTAGTGTGTTGTGTTGTCTTGTGCTGTTCTGTTGTGTAGTCGTTTTGTTTTGTGTGTCAGTGAGGGCACTAATGAATGTCACAGAGGCACATTGCAGTGTAAACACTGTCACTAAGTAGAAAACCAGCAGAGTGATACACCTCCTGTTGTCAGGCCTGCAGGTTTATCCCTGTGCTGTTCTCCTCTGTCTTTTGGTGGAAAAACTTTTTTTTACTGGCACACATCATTTCTGGGGCCTCTTATTGCGACACCTGATTGTTCTCTCATTTTAGTTTTAGTAGTATTTTTAAACGGTTGTACAAAATGAAAAAAACGGCAGATGTATTGGCTGCATTTTTAGATAAATTGTTGTATATGTTTACAAAATGTACATTTTATATTTGCATTTCAAGTTATAAAAATTTACTCAACATGTCTGTGGTTTTTTTAACAGTAAAATAATACTTCTAGGATTTGAAGTTCTTTGTGTGATTTCAGATCAGTAATACTAATGCAGTATGTCAGTGAAAAACACAACTAAATTCAGTTGAGCTGAAAAGAATGAAACCAAACAAGGCAAGGGGAAAAAAATCAAATGAAACAATTTGAGGGTGAAATACAAACATAAACTCAAAAGGAGTCAAAAATGGCCGGTTGTATTTCAGACCTCAGTGGGTTAATCCAACAAATCATGAAAACTTAGGTTTAAATTTTTGTTCATGACAGTGCAGATTTCTGACATTTTGTGTAATTTAAACATGTAACAATGTGATTGTTTTCTAACAAAAAACAGTGTGAAACTTAAGTTAAACTTGTGTTTGTAAATGAACCGCCCCATGTTGTGTAGCTTTCTGGATTGTTGTCACGGTTCTGGGTCGGTTCGACCCAGCATTCTGAGTTTATTATTTTTATTATTTATTGTTTTGGGCTTATTTTTGCATTATGGAGTGTTTTGGGGTTCTCTGGTGTTTTGATTATTTACGATAGATTATATTACTGTGGTTCTGGTTTGGGGTTTTGTTCACAGGGTTTGTGTTCTCATGTTTTGTGTGGGTTTAGTTCTGTGTCTGGTCTGCGTCTCATGTGAGTGTGTTCAGTTTTACCTCTGTCTCATCTTGTTGATTACTCCCAGCTGTGTCCCCCACCTGTGTGTAATCTCCCTGTGTTTCTCTGTGTGTATTTAAGTCGCGTCTTCTGTCATTGTAGTTGCTGGTCCGTCTGTGTATCCACCGTGCTTCATCTGCGTGTTCTCCCTGCTGTCACCTTCATGTACCATCGTCTACCTTCCTTCATGTTCATGTCCTGGTTTGTGTTCAGTAGCTTAGTTATTTCCAGTATAGTTTAGTTTATCTTCGTTTGCCATTTCCTCCCTGTGCTTGGTATTCAATAAATCACCTTTACACCTTCACGACTGCCTGCAATTGGATCCTCCTTTATCCTCTCCTCACGGCTCATCTCACTCGCCATGACAATTTTATACTTATTGGGCTACATATTTATTTATTATACAGGCTATACAGTACATAAAATCAAAACTCACATGTTTTATGTAGCTAAAGTGTGTGATTATGTGGGCTACAGACAATAATTAAGTTATAGACTATATTCATATGAAAAACGTGTATACTTACTGCATTTGAATCATTATAACTATATGTAACCACCTGCATATGTGTTTGAAAAAAAAAAGACTTTGACTTTGCCACCCCATTTGATTTCTTTGCCACCCTCATGCCACCCTAAGAAAATTTCTCTAGATCCGCCCCTGCTTGGCACGCAGACTAGAGCAGTCAAGCATTGAACCACCAACCTTCTAATTAGTGCTCTACCTCCTGAGCTACAACCACCCCAATATCAGTGTATTTGTCACTGTGTAAATGATAAGAAATCCAAAGAAAAAGAGACACCACACAATACAACACTGAAACTTATTTGAAAAACAAAATCGTATTTAATATCTACCAATATAATCATTCTCTGATTTTTTTAAAGCTATGAATCAATGACCAATATCTTTAGTAAAGCACTTTGTAACTATGCTATATCAGCTGCACTCACGCTCATATTAATGAGAAAGGCTTGTGGAAATTTTTAGATCTAAATTTCTCATTGAAAGATCAAAGCCAGGCTAATTCTTGCACCACCGCAGTAATACTGAGCATATGTGCAATAAAAGTATTCACCTCGTTCTTCATTGAGATGGCGGGCCCCTAACGTAACCTTTATGACGTCCAGCTGGACTGAAAGTCACCGCAAGGACAAGCCGCTACATATTAAGATCTGATGATCTGCGCTTGCTTGCAGAGCAGATGGCATAACAGAAGATAGAGCTGTTGCCCGTAAAGTTACAATAGAAGCGACTGTACCGTCTGTGACTAGCTGACCTTTCATTAGAACTAGAGTGACAGTGAGACAAGGCTGGGCAGGAATGAGAAAATGAGCAGTCACTCAGGCTATGAATAGACCTTTGTGTCATCTTCTCTGTCTAGAAGAGAGGAGAGGAAAATTAGGTTGATGATGACTGGAGGGGAAAAAATGAGAAAAAAACAGAGAGGAGGAAAAGGAAGAGTATTAAAAAGAGTGGATAGCAGGAAGGTGAACGAAAAGCACAGACGTGGATGCTGTTAGCAGGTACCAAAGAAAGCTCTCGAGGGTAACGTTTAGCCAGTTGGGATCTGAGGAATCCTCACTGCTATAAATCCACTAGAATTCTGAGCGTGCCCGCTGCCTGGAAAACAAAGCTCATGTTTTCTTTTGGTCCTGTTGTTTAATCACTTGCACATGAGGGGAGGAACAACAAAGCTGGAATAGCGGAGGCTAAAAGACAGAAAAAGAAGGGAAGCGCTGGGATGAGTGGAGGCGGCCACTCGGGGCCAAAGCCTTTGATGCCCTCGCTTGTCTTTGAAGCTTTCCAACAGTTGTGGAGGACTGAGAAGACAAGCAGAGCAGGCGCACAGCAAGAACAGACACCGACAAGGACCAAACAAGGAAAGGATTGTGCAAAGAGATAATAAGGGATAACCATAAGAAAGTGAGGAAAACAAGAGGCGAGATTGGCATCGATTCTGTTTCTTGGATTGGAAAAGACCTCTGATTGGAAGCTTTAGAGATACTCTATAGAGACTACTCTATATGTCTATGAAACCCCCTCCACATGCTGCATCTTGCCCAAACCTATCATATTCTTACTCTGTCCTTTTAATTCAGCTTTTAAAAAAAAAATACATTCAGCTTGAGTATGTTACAGGATTGTGAAACCCAATCCTTACTCATGCCCTTCCTTTACTCATCTGCAATCAATCTGACAACAGTCCCTGTGCAGGGGTTAAACACAACAAGCAATAAATCCATTTTCCCCACAAGAGCTCTTTTTCTGTCCACCACATACAACTGCTGCTTCATATGTATAAGTAACTCCTCTCTCCTAACGGTAATGGTGCAAAACAGTATAAACTGAAAGGCAAAGCTGAAGCACTGTCGCAAAAGTTAGCATCATATTTCAAACTTTAAACTTCATTTCATCACATATTTAAAAACACATTATCTTGTTGTGCTTGTGGGCCATTTTTATTTCATGGTAGTTCGCTGTCTTTCAACGTATTTACTTAAAACGTTTTAATCCGAAGCCAAATTTCTTTCTTTCTTCCTTTTTTTTAAGATCTTCGCCGTGACAAAGTGGACTCATTTCATGAGAAACGTCTCAGAAGGATTGCACTGTTTACTTTGTGTTATTTTTAACTGCAGTTGAAGATGGGTCCACATTAGTTCAGATGTCTTTTCAGACCCGACTGTTGAGTTGACTCAGTCAGCTCATAACAAGCAAACTATGGCTCAGATTTAATGTGAACTCGCAAACAGGAAACAAGTGCTTCCAGCTATGAGCAGTGCTGAAAGCAGTGTGTATGAAATGGATATTTTAAAACCCTAAATGAGTGAGTAAAAGTATGCGCTAATGTAGTGTGAAATGAGTTTATAATACTGCAGTTAAAGGCCATCAGCACTGATGTTGGAATGAGTTGAATATGACTGAGAATATTATATAGACTATATCGGCAAAAGTATTTACTTGTCTGCTTTCTAGTGTGTATGAATTTGACTGACATCCTGTTCTTAATCCATAGGATTTAATATGGTGTTGGCCCATCCTTTACAGCTACAACAACTTCAACTCTCTGGAAAGGCTGTGAGTGTGCTTATGCGAATTTTTGACCATTCTTCCAAAAGTACATTTGTGAGGTCAGATGCTGAAGTTGGACAAGAAGGCCTGGCTCACTCTAGTTTCCACTCTAATTCATCCCAAAGGTGTTCAGTCAGGTTGAGGTCAGGACTCTGTGCAGGCCAGTCAAGTTCTTCCACACCAAACTTGCTCATCCATGTCTTTATGGACGTTGCTTTGTGCACTGATGCACAGTCATGTTGGAACTAAGGGGGACTGAAAATAAGTGCTTTGCACCATTGCATCCACTGCTTTGCATCATGGTTGGTGATATATGCTTGGATGCAGCACCTCAGCCATTGAAACCCATTCCATGAACCTTTCTTTGCAGTGTTCTTAAGCTAATCTGAAGGATGAATTCAGATTAGGGAGAATTTTGGAGTTCTATAAAGATTGACTCTGCAGAAAGTTGGCGACCTCGTGTACTATGCGCTTCAGTATCCGCTGACCCCAATCTGTAATTTTATGTGACCTACCACTTAGTGTTTAAGTTGCTGTCATTCCCAATTGCTTTCACTTTGTTATGATATCCTGAGCTCACCTTTCATGCTTCATTTCACATTTTACGTGTGTGTCTGCTGCGCTTCCTCCCATCTCAGCACACCAACCCACTTATAAGAAATCTGCTCTGTTTCATTTTTGTTATTCTTATTTTTTCATTAAACTGGACATTTCACTCGACACTCGAGCAACCTGAGCACATCACCTCATCTCACCTCACCATCATCAATTGAAATTCTACAAATGCAAAACAATAACTCATGATAGGCAGTCAAACATCAAGGCAGGAGCCCGGGTTATGCCCCCCCGCATGGTGGAAGTGGGTGGGTGAAAAACCAAACACATCGGCCGAGGCCCTGAAAATGATTTTCATCTTCTCCACACATGTACACACACAATATCCGAGACATTCAGCCCGAGCTTTCCACTGCACACACACACACACACACACACACACACAAACGAACACACACACGCACACTTTATTACTTTTCATTATCTTTGATGGCTATCTCTGCTGCCAAATCCAGTTCTGTGTTGTTCTTTTGGCAGTGCGGCTAACACTAATCCAGCATCTTGAAAGACAATTCTCCTGTGATTCAGCTGATACTTCAGCTTTTATTTCATTTTAAACTAAATGTTTATGCTCAGAAATACAGGCCAAAATTAAACTTAGAAAGAGTGCCTGGCTTTTCCCCCCGCTCTTAATTTAACACTCGGCTTGGGGGGGGGGACTTTCTGAAATAATTAAAGCCTTGCTGCTCATTTTTCTTACCCCTGAAAGATGGCTTAATGGCAGTAAAATTTATCACCAGCACAGATTAATAAGAATCATTACATACGACTGAAACTGCAGAACGTCTTTCCAACATTTAAAAGCGAATAAAAATGACCTCGTCTATGCATTTAATGCCCAGCTGAAACAAAAGTAGAAGTTTCCCAGCCAAGAGAAGTACAAGGCAGCCAAACCGCTCGCTTTGACCCCAATAGGAAAGTCTGACATCCCCGTTTCTTATGATAAGGAACTTTCATGAGAATCACTGAATAGGCATTGTGTTCCTCATGTTTCTCCTGGCATTCCTAAGACTCGTGTTTATTTGGGTCTACTGTCTTTAAACCTGTAGGGGAAAAAAGGCTATTCCTGTAATGCTGGCCACCTCAGATTCCCATCATACCCACCAAGACGCCAAACCAGGCAACCCGCCAGTGCTGAGAACACCAGCCATAACACTAACAATGCCGGACTCGCACAATTAAAAGTCATCAAATGCAAAATGATGGCATGATGAATAAAGCAAACCTGTCATGGAGTTTAGCCAGTGTTATTAGAAAGTAGTCAGCCTTCACCTCTGCCCTGTGGATCCTCTGCACTCTAGTCCACAGCTCTATTTATTCACTTTGGTGTGCTTGACCGCAAGGCCTCGTTGTTCCCACTGCATTGTTCCATATCGAGCATTTGCTAAATTGCTCGCTTCCAAAACAAAACATCCATCCAAACTTGTCCTACGGAGAAAATAATAAACACATCTTCATACAGTTTGTGCTGACAATGAATGTGAATTATGGGTCTCTGAATGCTCTGGACTGATGTGCATTTAATGACGCTTTATTTTGTTACATAAGTAAAAAAAAAAATTGGGGGATGGGGGTGGGATGTTATATCTTCTTCAGTGTTTATGTTATATAGGTCAATTTGGGCTGTAAAAAGCAGTAAGACGTAATGAAGGTGACGCAGTCATCTACACCCAAGTGCCCACTCACTCATAACTCTTCCTCCAGTAACAGTAACACTTGAAAGCCGAGCACTGATCTCACCATTTATGTATCTCTGCCAGTGCCAGATGTTATATGGTCCTAAAGAAAATGCTTCAGCTCTCTATACGTTAGATAATATAGATTTGTGGCAGGCAAATGCAGGTAGTTGGGTCATTAAAATTGTGCACACTCTTTCAGAGTCTGGGACTGTAGAGCACACTATGGTCTGTTAATGCAGCTCAAAGGACCTTTCAACCCTCCTGCTACCTCTTGAAGAGGCCCGGGATATTTCCTGGTGTTGCTGGCAGGAGTATTAAAATTCATACACATTTGTCTTTGTTTGTGTGTAAGTGTCTGCCTTTATGATTTACTGCATCATATACTTCTTTCTTTACTATAAGTACAGAGTATGTGTGCATAAATATCACGAAGCTTTTCCAAGCTTTGGGGCACACCAGCTTTCTCATTTTTCCATTTCTCCCCCTTACACAGAGAGGTGTGACAGCAACAAGCTCTGACGGCTGCTTCCAACAAGGACAGTCCCAGCTCTCAGTGCGAGTCCCATAAAGAGCAGGCTCCTAAATTTTTACAGGCTGACAACAGCCTGGCTTCCACTACCTGCAGAAATAATCCCAATCACTTTTCTGTGTGACAGATTTAGCAGTAACTCGACCAAAATGCTGAAAATAAAGTTAAATTCTCAACAGATTAAGTACCAGCAAGCATACTGCAATCGATATGGTGCTCTTAAGAAAAGCAAAGCATGGAACTATTCCTGCTTTGGGAATACCAGCTTAGCTACAGAAGAGTGCAAATTCAAAAGTACATCCAAGCATTGATGCATTCCTGAGCCTTAACTTTAACCGTCACGATGAAGTCCCAAGTCCCAACAGTAACTTGCACCAAATTAAAACTTTAACCTACAAATAAGTCTTAACCCTCAAAAAGACCCTTCAAGGGTGTGAAAAATAACGAGAGTGAAATCTAAATTCCAGCATCTGGATGACTTAAAATGCTCACAAAAATAGCCAGACAAGACCAATTATACACATACAGATATAGATTTATAATTAATTAGTTACTATTTGTGAGATCCTGGCTACATGCCACGGAAGTGACCCTTCCTTGGAAGGGTGGATGGCTGTCTGACCTGCCGAAGAGTGCCTGTCCTCTACCTTGGAGACAAGGTGCAGAGTGCAGTCATTTGAGGGGTCAGAATAGAGATGCTACTCATCCACATTGAAAGGAGGCAGTTGGGATGGTTTGGGTGGATCCTGTAAGTATGAGGATCCACCCAGGATATGTATGAGACATTATATCTCTTGCCTTGGATAAGCGGAAGATGGATGGATGGCTTTTGTAATTGTTTTGTATTTTTTGTAACTTTTTGTGCTTTTTTGTAATATAATTTGCATTGACAGTTGCAGAAAGCTGCAATCTACAACCTTCCCGTTCTGCACAGCTACACCTAAGCATAATCACACACAGACACACACATGCACGCACACACACACACACACACACACACACACACACACACACACACACACACTAGATCCTTACAGCTTTCCTCTTATCATAACAGCAACTTTATGATTTCTAGCATTCACCGGCAAATGTGAAGCATTTAGAGTACAGTTGTAAATTGTAGCCATATAAAAATAATCAGGGTTAATCTCTCTTTGAACGGGTTCTGCACTAGTATAAAGAAGATGCTCTTCGCATGTGACTGTTGTACATGACAGACTTCATGTCAAACTGAATCATACTGTTTGGATAACCTGCTAATTCAGTTTCATAACACTGCACAAACTGTGAAATTACCATTGAGAGAGCATTAAGTGAAACCAGGCATCTGAGGCACCTACTGGAGTTAGACTGCAATGCACATAGAATACATATTAATTTGAATGCCACTGCATGAAAGGCTACTTCACACTTGAGCCCTTGCTGAAAGGTAGTAATGATTGAAAATGTGTCATTCAAGTGCAAGAGTTATAAAAAGCAAAGGCATAAACACCTCTCTGTCGCCTAACTTACGGAAAAGAAACGTCCTTCACGCTGCTGTGTACCAGATTTGGCATCGCTCTCCACTCATCAGCTCATACATATAGTCTGGCAGAGCCCGGCAACATGAAGCCAGATCCGATTGCAGGGTTTAAACATGTTACTAACATTGTCATTATCCCTGGAGACCTTCAGATCTGCTGTGCCCAGGAGTAAGTGAAAATAATAGGTAAGAATAACTGAGAGCGGCTGGTCATTCCTGTGATGATTTATGAAGAGGGGTTGACAGTAAGTGTCATCTGATGGCGATTGTATGTCCGTATTTATGACTCTATTTTTCTTGCTGATCCAACACATGGGCTGTCTATATCTGTCTCATCCTCTGGGGTAAAATCAAACTTGGTTTAACACTTTGATGGGAGCTTTTCACATCATTTCAAGGAGCTCGTGACACGATCACTTTTAGTCCAGGCTGAGTGAATCATCTTGGCTTAATGGACCATTGAAAATAGGACCAGAGAATGGAGGCGATGGGAGGGGGTTCCCTCTAAACTGTAAACCATATCTGGGGGTAGGTGTGGGGAGATAGGGGAGGAGTTGAGGGATGAGAGAGAGGAGAGGGTAAAAGAAGAACAGAGGGTTGTAATGATTAATCCAACCAAAACTACAGAGTGTGTCACAAAGTGCTTTCACTATCGCAGCAGGAGAAAGGAGAAGTAAGGAGAAAGTGCAGCAAGAGGGGGACCAAAGAGAGAGAGGAAAAAAGTTCAAGAAAGCTCATAAAAACAGCATGCATCTCTTTTATTTTAGCACTCACTGTGACTTTTACAAGCTACCGCGGCAGAGCTGGGGAAGCGGGTGAGCAGACAGGCAGGGGGGGACCGGAGCGAGGCCTCCAGGCACTGGCGCTCTCTCTGCAGCACATGACCCCCGGCTCTCGCTGCGATGAGATCACGGGTGCGGGCAGGCCCGTTCTTGAGCAGGAAGGATCCGATGGCAGCGCCAGCGTAAAAAGTGTGTGTCGTGTTAAACGCTTTGGTAAAAGAAAAAAAGGGCGACAGTGCTCTGACAACCTGAAGCACTACAAATGAAAGGGCACAATGAAGAAAAGAAAATCTGCTGTTATCTACGAACAGGACACGCTTCTCCAATAAGCAGGCATCTGGGAGCTGAGTGTGCTGATGCTTGCAGCTGCGTGTGAGCAATGAGAGACAACACCTGTGGCGAGCTGTGTGGTATTTAAGGAGTGGGCATTATTACTTGATGAGCTGAAGTGCATTTGCACTCAGGTGTGTGTGTGTGTGTGCTCCTAGAAAATTGTGCCCTTTGTTATGGTGCTATTCATTTTTTTTTTAATGCTGACTCAAGAGTTCTTTTTCTTGCCTAACCCGTAATTTCATGCTCCAAAGATGAGATTAAGGAAGGGGTAATATTTCCTGATGGATGTGGAGTGTAAATATTTAAGAGAATAACAGCAAAATCTAACAGCAGTGTTTTTGGATCGCTACAAGTGTGAGACTAACCTGTGTGTGTGTGTGTGTGTGTGTGTGTGTGTGTGTGTGTGTGTGTGTGTGTGTGAGAGAGAGAGAGAGAGAGACAAGAGCCCCTTTAAAAAAAGAAGCCTTGAGGCTATTCAGAGCTAATAAATCTAAGCGTGTGTGTCTGTTGGTGGTGTGTGTTGATCCGAGGGCCCTTTGGTGGGTGGAGGACAAGAGACTGATGTCAAACATGATATGGTAACAGCTGGAAAGTTCACTTTACCTCCGCCCTCTGCACGCTTTCTCCCTCTCGCTCTTTCCCTTTACTCCTCCCTCAGGCAGTTGTTCTGGTTGGCATGTGGCTAATTTGGCTAAGTTCTACCCTCCGTCTGCTATTCTAGGAGTACACACTGCATATTTCTGTATGTTTTTTGTTTTTTTTTTGCATAAATTTATATTTATCATCCTAGTTTCTTTTTGCAAACAACTTTTGGCCCCGATCAGTGTGTATCTACCCCCGGTAATAACCATTAAAACAGGTTCAAAGTGATGTTTTATGGAGTTGGCAGCATTGCACTTTCACCAGGCTCCAGTCCAACATCCAAAATACAGTTTTTCTTAACAATATATTCAGGCAGGTCAGGCATGATTTACAAGATAATTGCCTCTTCTACACGAGTTAACTTTGGATCTCCATTACCTCCCCGTGTTGCTTGTGCTCTGAACCTCCTGAGAGTACTACAGGGAGATGCAACGAGTATGACACAAGGCACCAAAAATGTTGGTCAGCTTGTGAAAACTGAGCTTTTTTATTTGATTTGCGTATGATAAAACCAAAGACAAGCAATAAAAAAGCAAAAAAAGAAAACCTTTGAGTTTATCCAGCAATATCTAGATACTTCTAGCATCCTTTGTTTGGCCAGTGAGGCTCTGAGCCAGGGGCCACTGAAACTGAAACTGTTACTTTGCCATCCTGCTGCTTCCTCTTACCACTTCCTGCTGCTACGTTGGTAAGTGTTGCAAATGAAGTATCACCCGATTCCTTCCCATCTAAAACTGTCTTAGTCGATCTTTTTTTTGTATTCTTTCACTTGTTGTTTTGTTTTGTTTTTTTGGCAGCCTGTTGTTAGAAAGTTTAGATGATCCTCTTCTCTCATCCCATGAACTATTCTTCTTTTGCATAAACTCAAACCAAATCTGACAGGCTGTTGATTGTTTAGCTATGTCCAACCTCTCTCTACACACCGAGCCATTGTTCTGCTCCTCTTCACATCTTCCCCATCACTCCTCTTGTCCGTTTTTCCTTGGGGGGAACCCCGTCATTGTCATTACACCTCCCAGCCTGATGAAAACTTCACAGGCTGGGACCCAACTTCACAGTGCAAAAAATTCCTTCTTCTTTTATGGCCTTCACTCGACTAATAGCTCAAGCATTCAGCTGCCTTCAAATAAAGCCTCTGTCATTTTCACTCTGCCTGCTGCCGCCCTGAGCGCACATACACGGTGCAAATATAAGACGAATCGCACACCCCTTGCATTATCTGTCTGTTTATCCCCCCCTTCCATCTTTTTCTTGGCAATGCAAGCTTGTTATTAATTGTCGATCTGGGGTTTCTGTTTCTTCTAGACACAAGAAGAATGTACAAAAACAAGATGGTGTTTCACATCTGGGAGGTGGAAGGGTAATTCATAATGAAGCAAAACAATGGGCCTTCTTTACCAGCACACACACACAGGCTGGTGACAGCACGACTGGAGACTGATGTTGCTGAATGCAGTTTTTGTGATGTCATCTTAACTAATTGCATTAAGCTGATTGTCCACCTAATGGATCATCAGATTCCAAGAACCCCAGTCTGTCCACTCACCCCATCCGAACAATCTGTTCTTTAGCCTCTTCTTCATTGTCTGTTACTGGTGTGTCTCCAGTTTATATTGAACACAGATGGAGGAACCATTTAGATACTTCTACATAACTGCAACTGCCAACACCACCATATCAATGCCAATACTACCCTTATTAGGGTCCAGACAGACATTTATTACAGTCATTACACTTGGTGTTACTAATTATTTCTTTTCCACTAGTAACAGTCTGTTATGCTGTGACAAAGACGGGAGCCCACAAAAACAGACAATTAAGCTAAACCACTAACCAACCCCATGCACACTGATTTCAGACTAGCAGACTCTGTCTAAATGGCAGGTTATAAGACAATTGTATCTGGATCATTTTGTTCTTTCCAGATGGCACGTACTGAGATCAGGTCATCTCTGGCTCTCTTCCACAGTGCGTCTCCTCGTCTCAGCTGGTCACGCAGATGGCTTCATCTCCCTGAGGTTTCTTCCTGTTAAGAGGTAGTTCTTCCTGTAGGGTCTACCTTACAATATAAGGAACCTTGAGGTGACTGCTGTTGTGATTTGGCGCTATATAAATAAAAATGAATTGAATTGAAAATTGAATTGAATTATCTGTGGTATTGTACCATCTTTATTATTCAGCATTGCAATTACCCTTAACACACTCCCAATCCAGTGACAGCATACCTGGTTAGAAAAAACACAATGGAAAACTATCAGTCACCCAGTGGCCTCCTCGGAGCCTTAACCTCAACATTACTGAGGCAGTGTGGGATCATCCTGACAAAGAATGAAACAAAGTTCAGAGTTCAGGTTTTTTAGACGAATAAATGTGGCCGTACCAAATATTGACTTTCAAGCTGATTAGAATTGTACAAACTCTGTTTATGCCTTATATGCGTTTACATGCTTTCCTTCTGTGAGATGTTATTACATGCACAAGATATCTCTTTACATTGATACACTTTTTTTATGGTGATAAAGCCAACATTTAGAGGATGGTTGCTAGTAAGGTTAATGACTGGTTAGGTTTGGGAAAATATCACAGTATAGCTCAGAATATAATATAATTGATGCACATTGAAAAATGACACTTAGCAGTACAAGGCATGTTTAAAGGTAATGCCATGGGGTCCCATATAAGCATCCATATGTGGCAAGTTAGGATTGTTGGAAGCGTCTCACTGTGGCCTCCATCTCTGAGCCAACTGGAACCTTATCGATAATAAATTATTGGTTACAGTCCAAAAACATTAGGCAAACTCTCAGTGATGGACAATTACTTTACCCACACTCTTATATGTGCTCTAGTACAGCATATAGAAGCACCACTCTTATTTACACTTACACCATTGCTGAATCACACATATCCTTAAGACAGCCACCAAAGTGATTTTCTATTTCCAGGGTCACAAGCATACTGCAGTGCAAATGACAATGTTTCATTCTATAAAACACACTAATGCACACACACACATTCACGCAAGACAAAGGGGCCTATTGAATGCAGAATGGTAACAGCCCTTCATAATAAAGGCAAGCTGGAGCAGACTGAAGGAGAAAGCACATAACCAGGTCCAAAGTTTTCATCAAAGTGGACATTTGATAGCTGCTTGTGAGGCTGTTTGCATGAGATTCTGACATTGATACCTTCTAATAAAACAGCCGACTGCATCCGTGCTTCCAGGCAGTCGAAAGGTCACTCCTAATAGGTCAACCTCGGACAGATGGGCAAGGACAGAGCGGGTGGTGTCAGTGTGTGTTTATAGGTGCTTATTCCCAAAGAGCTATTTGGTTCCCTACACACTACACTACTGTCTTACTCTTTTGACTGATAATGCACACTAATATTAAAGGTCAAGCAAGAAGAGAATGAGTACAGAACCCACAGGTCCTTTCATCTGTGGAAAACAATAATGATATCAGCCTGTTAGGCTGAATACTGATGTTTGTGGCACGAAGACGAGTTGTGTCTGTGAACATTTACTGCACATATGTGTTAGTTTCAGTCCTGTTTCAGGACTTCTCTTGGCTCCCAAACACTCCTTTTGCAGCATAACAAGTTTGGAGAGCATGCATTATGCTCATCCACTTCTCTTCTCCAAGTTCTGACAGGAAGGATCTATTATTCTAGATGAATATTCATGTAATCCTTTCACCAAAAACTCTTCAAAATGAGATGAGATGTTGCTTTGATCCAAGAATCATACATAAAAAAAAAACTGCAAGTCCTACATCAAAACATACATAACTAAAAGCCTGTGGCATATCTTTTACTTACGTCAAGGAAGAATGTACATTACCGAGAAAAAAAAGGAGCAGCAGCTTTACATTCTTCCTGGAAAGGATGTTGATGGATCTAAGCTACAACTCAAAAACCAAATGGAGGACTGAGGTTATCATGCAACATGGTTCAAGGGCCAAATCTAAGCACACCTGAACAACGTTATTTGCTTTGGCTAGAAAGACAAGGTGCCCTGCCTCTCCCTCGCATCCTTTTCTTCCATTTGCCTTCTCCATCCAACTGTAGCATGAATGAATGATATTGTAGTGGAAGCACAAGGGAGCTCATAGCAAATCTCGGTTTAGGTGAAAAATCTGTCTGGAGTTTGGAAAGCGAAAGCAAATTTTCACATGTAGAGAAACGGGGCCGATGTGAGGGAGTGTGTGATAGGTCAATATAATATAAAGAAGGGAGGTAAAGAAAGAGGAAGTGGACAGCAATTTGTTTTTCCTTGGTAAATTAATCTAGAACTAGCAACCTTTGGTTGTACACCAGGCAGTCAGGTTGGAGCATTTGTTTCTGTTTATAAACATATGAAATATGAGACTTTGAAGGAACTCAATAAAATTGGTATTTAGAGTTATTTTGTATAAAGTGAAGGTTCAAAACTAAATGCTGCTGTAAAGAAGATACAAATACTAATACTTTCAAGGTGGTCAGCATCCAGACCAAACCATCAGAAAATGTTTCTGAAGAATATGAACATGTAACAATCAAGTTTACCTTTGACCTTTTGGATATCACACGTCATCAATACGGATCTGTGAAATTTTGCCTGGGAATTTTTTATTTGTGGCACAAAACAAGATTTTCAAAATCTAACCAGTTCATCCTTTAGTCCAAGTGAACGTGAAGATTTGTGGTATATTTGAAGAAATCCCTGTGCTCAGTTAACAAGAACCGGGTGGGAATCCTAAAAACATAATTCCTCTTTCTTAGAGGCATGAAACAGCTACACAGTTGCTCTCTCACATTTTCCTTCCAGAGTTCTCTTTTTCTCAGTGTAAATGTTTAAGACACAAGCTTTTCTGAATACTATCTTTCATTTTTAAGTTATAGAAAAAAGGTCAACACTTCTATCCATACTCCCGATCCTCCCTACTCCTGTAGAGGGTCATTAAAGCATTTCCCTAGGAGAGATGTGGCAAGACAAAGCTTTATCTTAAGGTTCATTGTGAGCAAGATGGCTACGAAGATTAACACACATGCTTACTCTCCACTTTTTGCTTCCTTAGCTTAACCAGTCCAAGACTTTAGAGCCTGATTACCTCTGAGGTACGTCTAGAGGGATTATAAGGAAGCAGATAAGCAGAGGTTTGGACACAGCCACAGAGGTCAGGCCTTTCATCTCAGCATGCTGAGCAAGCTACTGTTAGTGGGTTTGTGCACAAATGTGGCATGAGTGTGTATGGTCAGTGCCACAATTCACTAGTTATTGTTTTACATTATTGTCTAATTATTACTTATAACATATGAAAACTGCACTACACTGAGTCACACTAAAAAACATACCTCATCATGTGGCTATCAAGACCTACAGCACTGCGCTCGTGTCGCAAATCCATTCAGCAAACCTTTATTTAATCAGTATAATAAAAAAAAATCTGAAATTGCTGACAAGCCCTGATTTGTGCCAAAATACTGTATCATCACAATTACATTACTAGGTTGGGTCATCCTAAAGTTCTTAAAAGAATACAGACTGAACGTTAGGATCTATTAAAGCGTGTAACAAGTTCAAGCACGGGCCACTTACAGCATCATTTGGCTGGACAAAGCAGATGAGGAAATGAGTTCTTTTCTGTGCAGCTGGCTCTGCTCAGCAAGCATCTGGTTGCAAGGAGGCAGAAAAACAAGCCCTCTGAGAACTTGAATGAAGAAACTGTGTCCAATTAATTAAAGGATAATCGTCACCGGATCTCTCTCTCCCTCTCTCTGGCCAACATGTTTGGTGGTGAGGAAAAGCAAGAGAGCATGCAGCCAGGGGGGTGAATGAAGATGAGAGAAGAGTCAGTCAAGTTGTGAATGAAGTCGGTTGAAAGGGTTTTAGTAGGTTTCTAAACATTAATGGGGGAGCTTCCATATAAGTGCAGGACCAACAGCCGTGACAGAACTTCTCTCACATGTCAGGCTGCTTTAGTCCGGGTCAGGGCTTTAAAGCAGAGGTCAAACGTTTCCTTTAAAGACCTCGTGGAGAGCAAACTTGTACTTGAATCGCTGCTTAAGCTACTTTATAGTGGATGGTGAAACCTGTTACTTACTGCTTCTTTATCTCTAACTTTGGCTTTATGCTTGATCATCAGTCTTAAATGGAAAGCTTATATGATGCCAGCCATAACTGCAACGCTGACTAGCAATAACCAAAAAAAAATCACTAAAGGAGCACCAAAATGCTATCATCGAGAGGTCAAAGCATGACAGAAAAGACATAACACCATGCCATTTATTCACATGAGAGTCATGACAAAAATTTTCAGCACACTGCTGGAGAGGAAAATAGGAACAAAGACTTGTAGACTAAGTACAAGCACAGGAGATAAAGACATTTCAAAGCTTTCATCTAGTAGGGCTGTTATCTGTCCCTCATATCACAGCCCAGAGCAGCAGGACAACTTCAATCACACACGCAGAGCTCTTCTTCCCTACCTTGCATTCCTCTGTGTATGTGTGTGTGTTGAGGTGAGATGTCTAGAAGTGAGAGGGTCGGTGAAGTGCCGTAGTTTGTATACAGAGAAAGGCTGACAAATTTCACGTATATTAGCTAGTGTGAGCATTTTATAGATGAACAATTACACAAGCAATAGGGAAAAGTGAAATTTGTGAGGAACACGTAGGAGAAAGCTGTGTGTGAAAGCCAGAGAGGGATATACGCAGAGACTTGTCTGTTCCGCCTGTGAGATGGCACCTCGGGGTCGGATATGATTTCTTACTAACGCACAGGAGAACCTTTGATTTACTGCTCCGAGACAATTTTTACAGATTACACGAGCGATATATAAATCTTCCCTTAAGGTTTTTAAATAGGCCGAATTCAGTGAGTGGGAGGTGAAGACAACATCACAGCACTAAAAACCAAACATGAGAAACTGGAAGCTATGCAAACGCCGTGGGAGAAGAACACATGTCAGAGATCTTAGAGAGAGAGAGAGAAAGTCAATGAACAAACAGGTCATCGATTGGCACGGAGTAATCTGCATGTTGTCTCTGTATTAACTAATTTAGTTGCAATGTACTGAGTGCAGCCTGCATGATGGGCTTACTGGCCTAAAATACAAACATTTAAAAAGTAGAACTGGTCGGAAAAAACCCTCAATATTATCACTAAAACACAACTTGACATTGGATTTACCAACACAGTGCAAGTAAATCATTTAAATTTAATAATTCTCCACTACCTATGGAGAGTTATAGGTAGTGGGGACAGGGAAATGTGTGGAGAAACAGAAAAAGTCAACTCAATTTCAATTTTTTTTATGTAGTGCCAAATCGCAGCCTCAAAGCGCTTTATGTTGCAAGGTAAAGACCCTAAAATAACAGAGAGAAAAGCAAACAGGAAAGAATCAAGCAGCAAAAATGAGGTGAAAGACAAAGGGAGATACATTATGGGGCTTTTGCTTAAAATAGAGCTTTTCCAGGCTACTTTTTTTCTTTTCGTTTCATTTTTTTGCAACAGCAGTGTAAGGCATCCCTCTGTATAATCCTCTGGTGGTGACAGATGCTGAAAGATGGAAGGAGTGAGGGATGGCGGTGGAGGTTACGTGGCTGTATGCGCACAATTCCACACTGTCAGTAGGGTCCATATGTCACTGTGTGCCTACTGCATGTCGATACTCTGCGCGCGTGCACATTCATAATTTGGCAAGCCACGTATCCACCTCTGAGAGCGAAACTGTCCTTGTTCGCCTTCCTGCTGTCTTTCCATTACGCTGTAAAAGCCATTTGCTCTTCCTGTAAAACCTTCTGGGTCACCTTCAAGTTGTGCAGCTGCACAAATAGTTTAAATCACTTGCGACCATCAGCTTATTAAGTGAAGTTTGGACATCTGAGGACGTCGTGGCAGGACGGACAAGGCTATTATATTCCAATGAATCTTCGAGACAGTTATAACTGCACCTTTTCAACCTTTGACAGACGAAATGGTGAGACCAGTTCAGATTCCAAGAGCTCATCAGTATCCAGTTTATTATATCACTATTTATTCTGAATGGTCTCTTGTCTTCTAACAATAACACAACAGTGAAAGTGTTTCCATACACCTGCTTTTCTTCCCAAAAGTTTGCACAAATGTGGAAAACAGCACACTGAAGTGCATTGTGGTGATGCGATTAGGAAAAAGGGTATATTTATGTAATAAGTTTCACTTGACACTAAACTTTTACCAATTAATTAGTAAATAAGTTACAAGTAACTTCCCCTAATGCTGGCACAAGAACCAAGAGTTTAATTTTGTCTATCCCTTGATCTTTCCGTTTCCCACAATTTATCAAGTTGTGCCAAAGTCTATTTTGTCTATCTCTGTCCTCTCCCTCGGGATACGTCAATCCCACAAAACAAAAAGTCCCCATTCACACACAGGCCGTCCTTATTCATAGATTCTTTGCTAACTGTGACATGCAGTCTTGGGGGGTGAAAGATGCAACTGGCTCACCGGAGGGAGAGATCAGAGCAGGTTAGCCGGGGTCATCGAGACAAAATGTGAAAGAATGCTGTTTTTCAGGCCCTGGGGCATCTCGTCCCTCATGTGAGAGCTCCAGATCTTCTCAGGGCCAGAGTGTTTCAGCAGGTGACAGGTACCTGTAGATGCTTGGGAAATTTCCATTTTTCCAGCTCCTCCTACACTTAAGTTGAAAAAACAATTGAATGCAATGGGTGCAAACTAATTAATTTTGCTAGTTAACTATTTTCACCTGCTTTTTTACGGTGTGTGTGTTTGTGTGTGTGTGTGTGTGTGTGTGTGTGTGTGTGTGTGTGTGTATAAGCAATTGAAAAGAAACCCTATTAATTGAAGTCCAAGTAGTGTTAATACAGTCATTGCATGTGCATGGATGACATACCAACAACCTTTGAATAAAAGGACAGTTTAATACACTAATCCATACATAAATACACTTTTTATATATGAACATTTAAAAAAAGAATAAATGACTGTGGAGACAGATGCTGGACTTCAGGTTCTCGGGTAACAGGATCATGGGAAAAGTCTCCATACCATATGTTTGTTTTTAAGTGTGTGCATGCGTGTCTACCTATTGGCAGCCTCTGTCTCCATGTTTGAAGCTTAGCCAACAGGTGGTCTGGTATTCTTTAACATCAACAATGGTCAAGGAAAAGACAAAGAGTATAGACAAAGAGCAGAGCAAGTGAAGGATTGGGAAATGTAAATTCAGGCAAACTGAATCTAAAAATGATTTGGAATCATCTATAGAACAAATAATGATGCGTAATGGTAACTGTGTACTCGGGGTTTTACACTGTGAGTAGCATTTCTGGTCTCTTTTCCCTCATGTATCTCTCAGCAGGTGTGGAGAAAACTGCATCTCCATTAAGATCAGCATTTTTTTTTCTGAATGGGATGAGGAGCTGTACAGGAGAGCCACATCAATCACTGACATGAGCATGGAGGTCAGCTGCAGTTCACCGGTTAGAGAAGACTGAGCCAGAGAAAAGGGACTTGAGATAAAGAATAAGAGAGGGTGGGGGCATGAGACAGAGAGGATTAGAGTCTGAGTGTGTCAGAAAGAGACATGGTCTAAATACAGAAAGTAACATAATTAACATGACAGGACACGGAGGGCCATGAACCTATTTTAGACTTCTAAAGAGTACAATTGTTGAAAACTGATAAATTAAGTCGGCCTAAACCCGAACACTGCCATCCTTGTACATCTCCCCTTCTCCTATTTACTGATTCATTTACTTCCCATGTGCACTATTCCCACCATCCTAAATGTACTTCATTCGCTGTGTGTGTGTTTGTGCATGTATGTGTGTGGCACCCCTACAAGTATTAAAACTTGAACGTGTTTGGTAACATTATACTTATATCCTGTGTTGGAGCAAAGGCTGCACACGTGCATGTGTTTAAGTGCACATAGATGCGTGTCTGTACTTACTTTACATGTCCAATATGTAAGAAATGCTCTAAACCACATGTAGTCCTATACATCATGTAGCTCAGAAAGTCCTTGTGCGACTCCCCCTCCCTGGTTTGTGATGAATTATCTCCCCACTGAGGTGTATTTATTTGTTGGTTTGTTCCCAGAGGTTTTTGTTTGTGGAGGTGGAATTGCACTCCCAGAGCAGGACTAAGGGTGTATTTACACAGCCTACAGTGATTTAAGGCAGGATAACAGGATGAAGTCCCCTTGTTAGCATAATTTACTATTTGCTCTCCATATTTTCCAGAAACCAAGTTCAGAGAAAAAAAAGCAGGCTTTTTTTTCCGTCTCCCTACTACTTTGCACCTTATTAAATGTGAGAGCAGAGCGGCGTCTGGCTTCGGGTGTTACTGTACAATGAAGGTCACTTGGGAGAACTTACAGGCATGTGAGGAAAAGTTTTGTTGCAGAGGAGGTCGCTTGCTGCTGCATTTCCATTCTACTGTGCAGTGCTCAAAGGTTACTGCCGGAGAACAACCAGCATGCAATGCAAATGCATACAATTCGGCCAATAGCTAGGTTCCCGCTCTTTGGCAATCCTCCCCTGAGTGTGACTGGATCGGTGGCCATGAGGCCAAAACGAGCAGACTATAACTTAAAATGGAGCACTGGGAATTCTCTGTTCAGTCTGAAAAAGGGCAGGGATAAATAAGAGTGGATTTTGACATGTACGCCCACATACACATGCACCGTGTAGTGGGCTGCACGGTCCATTGGTCTGTGCTGGATCAAATTAGGCTTTGAGCACATAGATTTATCAATGTACGAATCTTAAGACATTTAAAGGAAAACTCTGAGAGCTATGTTCATCAACTGTTCCAGATCCAGGTTCAACTGTGAGATGAGGAGCTTTCAGTAAAGGAAATGTCATAAATTATTTCCAGTGCAAAGGTAAGGTGGGAAAACACAGAAAAGACTCAAAAGGAAGGTGGAAAAAGCTAAATGCTTCACACTGGTTACTGAAGCACAGCCTCAAAACACACCCAAAATATCTGTACTTCAAAAGGCATATCCCTATGAGTGAAGTATCAAAAGTAGAAATACTAATATATGGAAAGCAATCCTTGTCAGATTTATTGTTTCTACATCGATCGACTGACCAGGGTCTGGAATTTGCCAATTCAACTCTTGTCAACTCAGACCAGCTAGTCAGGCTTGCAAGTGAAGATGGTCCGATTTATGCATGAGTAACATTCAAAAACACCGGTGCAGGCAAGCAGTTGTGCACATATTCACAGCCTAATGCTAATGTTGGGTGGCTGTGGCTGTTAGCAAATTCTTCAGAGTACGTGAAGAAGACCAAAGTAACACACAGGGGAAACACTTGTAACAACGGACCTAACAGAGACATTAAAGTTGGTGAACATGCTCAGTTTTAAAAAACTAACAGAAGTGAAAGCGGCTAAAGCTATACAGAGCTGAGAGCCAGCTACAAGCCAGCAGCCTCGGTATGAGCAACAAAAAGAATGAAAAGAAAATCACAGAGACAAAAATACAGATTGCATATAAGCCTATAAGAACAGAGCTTCATTTGATCTCTTACTTCAATAAATACTTCCCCAAAGAGTATATGGTGTAACTAAAACACAGTGTTCTTTTGGTAAATTATGGCCCTGTGTAGTCTTCAACAGTATCCTTTAGGGCAAGGCTACTTTGTAACTGACACTGTGCTACTGTATAAACATCCAGTATCCTTGGTTTGTTAGTCAGATTGCTTGTGACAGGTTTTAAAATGTGAGATTTTAGAATGGCGGTCGACAAATCAATGGACATTGCGATGGTCATCTTTTATATACAGTCTATGACTGTATTTATGCAAGATGATCTCTCTCAAACCTGTCAGAGTAAGGGTAGGCTGTAGCCCAAACACAAATGTCCAAGCCCCGCTACCCCACATTTCTTAATAAAGTACAGTTCTTGAATAAATGTACTCGGCTGCTTTGCACCGCTGCATCATAGCAAGCCAAAAATGTCCTGAATAATGGATGAAGACAAAAATTTGACTACACAAAAGAGGTTAACGATGACATGTTTTTAATTACAACAGTATAAATTAAGTAATCCATCCATATTCATTCACAGAATGTAAGACACACCTGCTCTTTGTTAATGGACCGAGTTCTGATAAATGACTGTGTGAAAAAGTGTGTTGCAGATGCTTCCTTAAAATAATGAAGAAATGGGGAAAGGAGCACATATTTGATCTGGAGTGAATTAGTGGGAAATCAGGAAAGATGGGTGAGTGGTTTTGTGTGTGTGGAGGGGGGGGTCAGTGTTAGAGGCCAAAGCTTGAGCCTGCTTGAGGCTTGGAGCAGGGAATCTGGATGGCTGCAGTATGCAAAAGGCTGTAAAAGAGCCATAAAACGGGGTCGTGCAGAGGCGACACAGAGAGGTCTGGGAAAACACACCCCGACACTCTCGGCATCCCTCACTCCCTTCTCCGCTCGTCCACTCATTCACGCACATTCCTGCAGCGTCTCTCAGTGCGTCTGTCTCACTTTTCTCAAACCACCAAATCTATCATCATCTCATCCTTCTGCTCCCAAGCTGTATTCTTCTACACTCATTACTTCTATTTTGCGATGTCAGAAGCCATATTAGTGTTTCCTTTATAGCCATTTAGATTTACCGTTTCCATGCAGATTTTTTTTCTCCTTTAAAAAAGTCTCTTCAATAAATACCGAATGCAAAAAATTGCGGTTTAGCAGTTTAGACGCCAATTTTCTCTCTCTTTGCAAATTATAAAGTAAGCTGGACAGAATACTATCAAGTATATGTGAAAACACTGCTATTGTTCTTCTGGGAATTGTGATTGACTTTTTTTTAAAGAGCACATCAGATAAATGATTCGATGTGTAATCAACTAGTCTAAAGCTTAAAACATATATCATTTGATTAGCTGATCAAATTAAAATTTATGGACAAATTCAGCTGAAAGTGGGTGAATGATTTCAACGTCCTAGCAAAACAGCAGAGCATCTGTAGCTTCTAGGTTTCAAATGTGAGAATCTGATGCTTTGGTTGTTCTAACATTAGCTCAGGATTAACTCACTGCTGAAGTTAAACGTTTTTTCACTTGTAAAAACACTCCCAGAAAAAATGCTTCTGTAAAAAGGCCAAGCTTTATGGACTTGATGATTAATTGCATAAATAAATAATACGCAGGTGAATAATGACAAGCTGGAGTATTCACACTTCTACCACGTTTATATATAAATCTCAGGGAGATGCAGCAAAGTTTTCGTTGGCTTGTTAAAACTGAGGAACAGCTCAGTGCGCTGAACCCTGACCTGTGTGTTGCAATGCTCACTCACCCATCATATTAGATGCCATCCCTCTTTCCCTGTATCCATCTCTCTGTCCTGTCCTCCCTCTCTCTCTCTTTCTCTGTCCTTCCATCCCATATGTAGATCCACAGACTGATAAATGCTGCTACTCTATTATCCTTGACAGCCCTTTCCCCCCCTTTCATCCCTCCCTCCCTCCCTCCTGCATTCCTTTCCTGCACATCCTCGGTCTCTGTCTTGAGGCCTGCTCTGATTACCCATAATCCATCCCATTCCCTCCGCCTTCCAGATGATGTGTGGGCTGTGTTCAGCCAAGCGCTGTCTCAACTTTATGTTGATGAATGGTGATTTGACATCATATCAAGATAAGCAGGTAAAGAGATGCCAAAGGAGGGGTACAGTGGCTGACTCGAGCTTGTTTGACTGTCATTGGTAGTTCTTGGCTAACAGCAAAAGGCTTGGGTGTACTTTTTCCAGACCAATTTACTGAATATGGTTAAATCATTCACCTGAGCAGCTCTCCATTGTATTTTTTTTTTCCTTTGCTGGCTCATCTCTGTTTTACATTCCATTACACCACGCAGCCAATATAAAGAGATCCCACATCATTAATAAACATTTATGATTCACAGTATCCGCCTTTAGGAGCTTATGTTTCAAAGATAAAAAAAAGTGTAGAGCTTTACTTTCAGTAAAGACATTTTTACAGTCAAAAAGAAAACCTTCCAGTTCAGTTAAAAAAAGGAAAACAGTTTTGAACAGTAGAGTTAAATTGCATCGTAAGCCCTTATACAAACCCTAAAACCCTAAAAACACAGGGTGGTCACACCATCAAATTGACAAGTGACAGATTGAAGTTTACAGCCTTTTCTTCACATATTTTTGGGTCCTTAAAAAATAGCAGTAGTTGCTCCTTTAGGCAGTTCTGGGCACACCTCCAAATGACTGAAAACTGACAACATAAAGCTTTAGATGCACTAATTTTAGAAGTTTTAAAAAATACCATTAGCAGAAAAAGGCTACAACACTCGATGGCTATACTATACTACAATAGGTACATGGTGATTTAGATTCAGTGTTAAATCAAAGTGGAAAATAAGAGGAAAAACACAGTGATACTGCCACTCTGCACTCTCACTCTCATTTTTTTATTGCTTGCAAACTACTGGTGAGTTTCACTGTAATGTCAAAACATATTAGTCAACTCATTGCATTCTAAGCTAAGCCTAAACAGAGGCTTACCGACTGATGTATTGCTACTGGTTATTTTTACCCCCTGAGAAACCACAAGTACGGTCTGGGATTACAGTATAAAAATACTGGAGCCCCCTAAAGACAACAAAAAACGTACCCATGCAAGCTCACACAGGACACAGGTAGTGTCCTTATTTCATCCTGGCATACATTCACACAGTGGGGTTTAAAAACCGCTACTAAAACATGTGCAGGCAAACTTTCAGAGAGACATGAACGTAAAGCTTAAAGCACACTGTAGCAGCTGAGGAAGGGTCTTAGAGGGACAAGATACTGTGACCATGTACACTCACTTCCCACTTAACACTCAGACCCAATACTCCCACGCAGCAACTCCCCAACCTTCGTCAGCTGGTCTTGACCGAGGCATGGCGTGTTCAGCACACAGTCTTTCTCTTTGCCACCTGCTTGTGGAATGTTCCATGTGTGCAGCTGTGTATGTATGAAGCTCTCTAATTGGCCAGCAGCAGCAGCTCAGGTTGGCTCGTTGAGAACTCTAATTGACTGCTATGCTGTCTCTGGCAGGGGTGACTGAAAAGCTCATTAGTCCCTGAGCGCCACTGGCCCGTGACCTGGCAGGGCCTCTCTGTCTGAACCACTGAGGTCTGAACACAACAGAAAAGAAAGTAAAAGTAAAAAATGTCAAAGTAAAATAGAGCACGTCGCGAATGTTACTGAATTTCAAACAGTTTTGAAATTCGCCATCCAACTTCCTGTTTCATAAAACTGTTTGACATGCTATGAGACGTCTAAAAGCTCAAACAACCCACGATATGATATTATCAGGATGCGATATTATTGAGATTGAGATTATTGAGTATTTCAGTAACAGTAACTGTGATTTATTACATTTTTGCAACATTAAACTTTATCTTTGACCAAAAGATAAAGTTATCTCACTTCAGTTACTGTTTTGCTGCAAAATGAGATTTAACATTATACATGAATATAACCAATCCAACTGTGCTGATTAACAAAGAATCATTCACACTGATGGCAACATTTTGGCAATCTGTCTGCACTGATAAATTAGACAGCAGTTATTTACAATCTCTCTAAGAGTGAAATATCATGATACTGTGCTGGATTGACACCCTAGTTTCTAATGAATTTGGCAAAGGAAAAGCATTCAGATACATTTATCAGTTCATCACAAATCGTCAGCCAGAACCCAATGGCTATGAAAAGTCACCTATAAGCACTGACACATATATTGGCGTTTTAATATACAGCTCCTCAGATGCCAGTTTGACTTGTGTTAATCATAAAGTGCTTAAGTATTGCATCTGCACCGAGCCTAGCTCTGCTAAATGGCCGAGCGTGTGAATGAGCCAACCATCGAGGAATGTGGGTCACACATGATGCAAGTCAGCATGCAGGCCTGGGCTCTCTCTCTCCCACACACACATGCGCGCACACACAAACACACGCACGCACACACACACACACAAACACTTACATATTCTCTTTATAGTCTTTTCACCAATCCCACAAACCCACTTGGCCCACAAGTGCTGTCGACCGCTTGATATACATGTGACTGTCTTCAGCTTATTTGTATTTGTTTTAAGCAGTTTGACTTTTGCTTAGGACCCCATTTTTAAGCCATCATGTTTTCAGCACTTGAAATCTGACATGCTAACTAGATACTCTTACTGTCACTCTCCCTGCCAACAGGCAGTTGTAGAGAAGGACCAACCCGCTGCCCGATTTAGACTCATTAATGACAGCTGTTATGTACACCATCAGCCGGGAAGAAGGAGGGAGAGAGATGGGAGTCAACAAAGTTGGTGTAAGAAAAAATAAATGTGAAAGATGATAGAAAGAGGGCCTGAATAATGTGACTCATTGGTTACTGTAGAGCATTTTGAATATCAAACCTGTCCAGAGTCTGTTTCTTTATACCTTGGCATATAAAAAAACCCACTCAAAAATTCATGTGTCTCCAGTGATTTAAGACAGGAAATTCTCATAATCTAATCCTGCGGAATACAAGCAGATAACTTAAAAAGCCAATTGCCTTTGGGCCTGGCGGTTTAGGTGTTGTGGGGCTTAAAGGAAGGTAGCGGTGTAGGAAGGTAACATTGCAGCACAGAGAGGGACAGCAAGCATGAATGAACACTTTGTGGCGTGTAGAGGAATGCAAATACAAGGTCCAGGCCACAAAATGAGAAAACAAATATCCTCCTTTTGCCGTGCTCCTATTTTAGCTGTCTGTCAATGTGTGTCTGTCCTGTTCCTTTAATAATCTATCACTGGACATGTCACAAGGCAGGTAAAATGCCACTTGTAATCAAAGGAATGCCTGATGTCCCGTGGTTTAAAAGAAGTATCAAAAAGGTTTAATTTACATGTGTTTTAAATTTGCACTTAAATTAATCAACTATGTCCTAAATTACCGATTGATCTTTCGCTACAGCCTCCTTCCATGAAGTCCTTCCAGAAAATGATCGATCAAGCGCCCAACCCTAATCAACACGGGCCATTTCTGTGGCACACTAACAATTTGGATTTGTTTTTAATGGACATTCTCGCTGACAGACAGTGGTTAAGAGCTTCTTATGGGGCTTCTGTTGGACAACGAGGGCATCTGTGTCCAACAGCGAGGAGGCCTCCGAAGGGCGGGAGGACAGATGACACCCCTGTCAACGCTACCGCCGTAAACACCATGAAAACATACAGCCAACTATCCTGACGTCCGACAGCCTTTCCCCTCCGTTGCTCTGTGTTCAACATATGTGCTGTTTTGTGCCACGTTGAGCTGATACCATAAAAAGAGATATGGAACCGATTAAGAGCATTGAAACTGGATCTTGGGACTGTATTTTTTTCCACTGCAAAAAGGGCAAAACTTATCACAGCTCTACGTTTTACGATTTTATATTACACAGCGAGAGCAACTGGGTCCAGAAACCTTTGCCAATGGTCTTTTTCGAACTATTAATTGAGGAACTGGAAAAGTGAGAGGAGGGGTGAATTAGTGGACTGTAAGAGCACCCAAGGGGGCCCCGTGGTTGCATTCAGTAAGAGACATGCAAGAATAGACAGGGTAACAGTAGCTTTTAACTCCAGCAATAGTGCATAGATGGACTGTGCTGACAAGCTGGTATATGCACAATTATAAGATCACTGACACAATGTGACTCACAAGAGGTTTTTTTCTTAAACCAATTATTTATCGATTTTTTTAATATTAAAAGAAGAAGGCAGTACAAATAAACTCCATGAATCTATTACTAAACTTCACACACAGCAATTTTTTTTTACTGATAAATCTTTCAATACAGAACTTAAGAAGTTAGAGTTCTTAAACATAATAGAGTGAATAAGCACTTCTATCGAAATATGATTAGTGGTGTTGAGTCCCCGCCAGGTTCTCACCATGCTAAAGCAGTTTTTATCCTGTAATATGAGGGCTATTAATTTTTTTTCAGTTCAAGACCAAGAGGAGACACTTAGTCTCTTGCCTCCGATCCAGAACCATGAAAGCATATTTCTGAAAGCGTCATGGGAGGAAAGGGACCCGAAACAGGTAGGCCTGTGGCCAAATGTGGCTCCCTAGCTCATAGTTTCAAACAACAACATTTAATACAATCCTGCATTTGTGAAGGGTTGAAGGAGAGCTTATAAAGACAAAGAGGTTTTTGAGGCTTTATTTAAAAATATATTAGATTAACATGTCCAGATTTATTTAGAATATCTTTGTCTTTATGATGAAAAATAAACTAGAAGAACTGCTCTAGACTGTGCAGCAATCCATGTCAACAGACGTTGTGTTTTATGATTGATGATCTGGATTTTCAGCACTTCTGTCAAGCTCTTGTTGTTGATAGGTGGCAAAAAAACATCTTCAGTCTTCTCATCTGCCATTATTTATTGTTATTATTGTTAGCCCCACGTTCTTGGTTTGAATTTGTTGGGAAAAGAGAAGCGACACTTAGGGCTGTTCGATCTAACGATATATATCGGATGACGATATAAAAACGTCTATCGTTTCATTTTACGCTATCGTTTGTTTCGTGGTGTCGCAAAATAAACTGTTTACGGCAATATTTTTTCATTATTTTGATGGTCACTGTAGTGGCTATATTAATTTCCTAAAGTTCTCTCTTTCTCTTATATTTAATATAACCACACTACAGACGGACAAGCGCTTGTTTTTATGCGTTGTCGTTAGCAACAACGACGGTAAAACGAATAGTTATAACTTCTGTTTCCTGAAGGAGAGGAACGAGGTACAACACATAAGTATGGGATATCACGCACTCGCGTGTCCTGGCTGAAGAAACCTTTATTCACGCCTTTAAGGCAGATGACGTGTGATGACACGCGCACGGCCCCGCCTGCACATATAGCCGCTGTCATCACAGTCATCCCTCAGTTCGATAGCCGCTCTTCACCGAGCCAAACTGCTCAGTGGGGCCACCTTGTGTTGTACCACGTTCCTCTCCTTCAGGGAACAGAAGTTATAGACATAACTATTCGTTCCCTTTCAGTCGATTCACTCGGTACAACACATAAGTATGGGACATATATACACGCCCTGCAGAGCAGCCGCCGAACCGGAATCGGGCCACCACTTCCTTAGTGAGTGGTAGACAGCAGAAAGGACAGTATGAGCCACCGAAGGGGCTGTAATGTCCCACCGATAAAACTGCACAAAAGTGTGCGGTGATGCCCAACTAGCTGCCGCACAAATATCAGCTACAGGCACCCCTTTAAAAAGAGCCCATGAGGTTGCCATCCCCCTGGTGGAATGAGCTCTCACCCCGTGGGGCAAAGCAAGACCTCTGGTGCCGTATGCCAGTGAGATAGCTTCTATAATCCAGTGAGACAGCCTCTGTTTGGACAGAGATCTACCTCTATTTGGATTGGCGAAGCAGACAAACAGCTGGTCACATAAACGCACATTCTGAGTGCGTTCAATGTAGGTGCATAGCACACGCACTGGACAAAGAGAATGCATCCTCCTCTGCTCCTCAGATGCAAAAGGAGGGGAGCAAAAGCTCAGCAACTCAAACTCCATTGAGCTATAAGATGCAGGCATGATCTTGGGAAAATAGGCAGCATTTGGACGCAATACGACCTTGTGGCCATCAGGGGAAAACTGTGTGCAGGCTTTGCCAAAGCCAAAGCGAGAAGTAATGCAGTCTTATACGAAAGAAATTTCATATCCACAGACTCGATGGGTTCAAACAGGGGGCTACAAAGGGCCTCCAGCACCAAAGACAAGTCCCAAGCAGGGACACTGGACTTAAGCACGGGTCTCAGCCGGCGAACCCCTTTCAGAAAACGTATGGCGAGGGGATGTGCACCTGGTGTCACCCCGTCAAAGCCAATATGACAAGCAGATATAGCTGCTAAATAAACCTTAATTGTCGAAAATGAAAGGCCCTTATCCAGCAGCTCCTGCAGGAATGTCAAAACATCCACAATAGAGCACTGAAATGGGAGAGTGTGGCGGTCCTGGCACCATTGCTCGAAGGCTCGCCATTTGTAAGCGTACAAGCCTCTAGTAGATGAGGCCCTAGCGCTCTGAATCGTCGCTATCACACTGGGTGGCAAACCCTTAGCAATCAAGTTTAGCCTCTCAGCAGGTAAGCATGAAGGCGCCACAGATCTGGGCGTGGATGAAACACTTCTCCTCCCGCCTGAGAGAGGAGATTCCTGCGGAGAGGAAGCTGCCAAGGACTCGCTGCTAGCAGGCTGATTATTTCTGCATACCACGACCTTGTGGGCCACCAAGGGGCCACTAGAATCAGAGAGAGGGAATGCCGATGCACTCTCTCTAGAACTGGAGATATCATTTCCACTGGGGGAAATGCATACAGGAGCACGTCTGGCCATTGGTGCGCTAGCGCGTCCAAGCCCAAGTGCATCGTGGTCGATTATGGAGAAGAACAGGGGGCAGTGAGTATTTACCCTGGAAGCAAAAAGATCTATTTGCGCCTTGCCAAATAGATCCCAAATCTGAGCCACTATTAAAAGGTGTAACCTCCATTCTCTCACCAGAGGACCCCCCTGGAGAGAAGGTCCGGCCCCAGGTTCAGGTGGCCCGGGACATGGGTGGCTCTCAGAGACAGAAAAAGAACACTGCACCATAACAGCAGAGAGCGAGACAGCTTCAACAGGGGAAGAGAGCGTGTTCCTCCCTGCCTGTTTATGTAAGACACCACTGTTGAATTGTCCGTCCTGACTAAGACATGCTGGCCCTCCAGGACTGGACGGAAATCCTTTAGAGCTAAGAACACTCCTAACAGCTCTAAGTGGTTGATGTGCAACTGGCGCTGAGCTGCGGACCAGATCCCTCTCACTGATGCACCCTTGCACAGCGCTCCCCACCCTGTTAGGGAAGCATCTGTGGACACCACCTTGCGAAACAACACCCTCCCAATCCGAGAGCCCTGATGCAGCAGCCTGGGCTCCCTCGGAGGACGGAGAGCTAGCATGCAAGACGTGGTTACCGGCAGCCTCCTCCGGAGGTGACGTGATGCACACAGGCGGTGAGAGAGAGTCCAGCGTTGAAACGCTCTCATTTTTAACAGTCCAAGTGGCACTACGGCGATCATAGCACTTTTTCCACAAACGTCACCCGTCTTTCCAGGGTCGAGCGCCGGAGCTGGCAACAAAACGCACAGGCTTCGGGCTCCGTCAACGCTCTCCTAGCGTGGACGATCCCCAGGCAGACAGGGCAGGCATCGTGCTGGTCGCTGTCGTGCAAACAGAAACCACATTCCTGAGGACAGGGGCGAACAGAAGATTTCTGCTTTGCTCGCTTTGGTTTGGAGTCCATTCCAAAATGCAAAGCGAAACGCTGCACAGGAAAAACTTGAAATTAGCGCTCCGCGGGCAGCCTACGCAACAACTGGGCGGTGGAGGCTAACACCAACAGGGGCAGTTAAGCTAAGTTCAAGTCGGCAGACAACGGAGCTAACTAGCAGCAGCTAGCTAGCCCAACTCAGCAGAGGTGTTCTCAGCGAGGTGAAGAGCTTAAGAACTGATGGATGACTGTGATGACAGCGGCTATATGTACAGGCGGGGCCGTGCGCGTGTCATCAGACGTCATCTGCCTTAAAGGCGTGAATAAAGGTTTCTTCAGCCAGGACACGCGAGGGCGTGAAATCCCATACTTATATGTTGTACCGAGTGAATCGACTGAAAGGGAACCACCTTGTGTCCGCTTGTTTAGTTTCCACATAAACCTTTCACAATAAAGCTCAAGATCCTGTTGAGACTTTTCAAAATAAACTGAATCACGTGAAAGATGCAGAGTATTTACGGATGAGAAGCAAAAAAGAGCCGTCAGGTGCTAAAAAATAAACCTTAGACTCAAATGTTAGAACAGGCTTTTCCCCGCAGCACGCTGTGTAATAACTACTCACATAGAAAATGGCGGCCGTTACAACTTATGTCTAAAAATGTATCGTTTCATGCATCGGTTAAAACACTGGACTCCAGGTACGCGACGCCCAGCTGGAAACGCTTCACGCAAGTCGAGCTGCCCGAGATTCACAGAATTTACAGAAAATGTTACATTTTTGTGATTTATATCGTTATCGGACGATAGATGTCTTAATATCGGGATATGAGATTTTGGTCATATCGCACAGCCCTAGCGACACTGATGAGTTTCATAGGATTTGTACAAAAAGTAGACACTTTAAGTGCAAGAAACACTACTATGGACATGATATGCCATATTCTTACTAAATTATTTCTTTAAAAAAAAATCAGGGGATTAAAAACCTAAAAACATACACTACTGTGACAAAGTAATTAAAAACCAAATACCAGCAGGATTTTGTGGGTTGGTGTGAAGTTAAGCTATAATGAGCTTTCCCTACTGTGGCTTGCCACAGAGGTATAATAATAAAAAAAACCATTACAGTCACACTGGGAAAACCAGTGCAGTGAACTTGCATTTGTTTACTTCGCACACGGGAACCGGGTCTTGTAGTCAGTTGCTGTCTTCAAAGCGACTTTGGTGTGTCAAGGCTGTTGATGCCTGCTATTAGTTTGGGACTGAATGGGGTCAAGTTGGTAATTACGTGCAATCTGTTTGTGACATTACGGCAATTAACTGGGATAAATTGGGGAAAATTGTAAATCTGTTAGCATCTATTAAAACTCTGCTGGTGTCTACATACGCAGAAAATTACATTACTTACATTCAGAGTCCAGCCAGAACCCCAAGGAACTGAAGAACAAATTCAGAAATTCCTCCACAAATAGTGACGCAGTTGATGCAGGTCAGTGATTTAACTGCAAAATAACACGCGATACTTGCCAACCTAGTTTTATATAGGGATATAACCAGAATACAAGTAGTACAAGTAGCCCACTACTGCAAGAGACGGATTGCAGATAAATTGTCCTTATCGGCGAAAAAAAAATCACTGCAATCACCGAGCAATGACTGATTTTTTCTTGTTGCAAGTAGGCTGCCATCGTGTTTTTATGCTACTGTGACTGAGCCATAAAAGGTTAAATGTTGAGGGTCAATCAGTGATGGAAATCACCTCCATGTGCTTGATATTTCAGAGACAATAAAGAGAACATTGAACAAAGATAAAAACATTCAAAACCCAGGGTTAGCATTTGTATTTTACTGCTTGGTTTGACTAACTTGCTATCAAAAAAAATTAATAAATAAACAAACAAAAAATAGCATCTTAAAGGTAAAGTGTGAACATTTTCACCACTAGAATTCAGTAGATTGCACAATGCAGTCAACTGAAGTCTGTTTTCCTGTTTCTTGGCTTGTAATGCTCTGTGTCCTTTATGAAATTTTGAATTGTGCCGTTGTGTCGAGCTGTAGTTCCCACAGGCAGAGGAGATTTCCAGAAGTTCTGTTCTCTCATGTGAGGATAGCATTAGAGGTTTGTTTCCCAGCATCCTGCACTCCTCTCATTAACAACCCATCCATCAAATGGGCCGCTGTCATCCTGTGCTGCCACCCTGTCATTTAGCTCGCTGCAGAGAAACAACATACTCACATTACTCATTACTTTCCTTACCAAAGTCTGAAAAGTGAACATGCATTTTTGGACAGGGGTTGTCAATTTTTTCTTTTTTTAAAAAAAAAATCACAGCTTGTGAATGTATCCATGTGGAATTTGTGTACGCGTGGTTTCTAAAACATACATTCGTTCACATTACAAACCCTTGCAATGATAATCTAAATGTTGGGGGGAGGGGGGCTTAACCAAAAACGATGGGATGGGAAAGGAAACACACATTATTTTAAAACTACTGCTTATATGTAGCACAAATCATAACATCAAATCCCTGGAGAATGTGAGCAATTTTGAAGTGGCTTGTGAAAGCGGTCATGTGTGGTTTTATGTGAGCAAGGCTGCTTTCCCCTGCAAAGGTTAATGTTTAAGGGGGAAAAGATGCTTGATGGCATGCTGAGGTCAAATCCATGTTTTAATCTCTATCACATTCCTGTGTCAAATCTGTTACTCTCCATCACAGTAAATCTGATGAAACACAACAAAAAACACACTTTTCTCTGACTAATGCCCTGCAGAACCTTTGGCCTTGCACAGCATGTAGGCCCCATGTGAGCATGAGGGTGTCTCCATGACTAAGCTGTGAGTGAAATGAAACAGAATGCTACAGTGATAAATTAATGCTGGTCTTATTTTTCTACAGCACTCTGGCCAACAAGCAAGTGAAAGTATCACCAGTGGGAGACCCCGATATGCTTTCTAACTGAGATAGGACCGGGAATCTGGGAAATCACACGGACAAACGCATACTCTCTCAACCTCTCTCTCACACAATATTCAGGGACACAATGCACCTGGTCTCTCGCCATTGCCGGAATGACACTCTGCAGGTCCCAGATTCCAGATTCCAAGAAAAACAGCAGAGTGTGTTTGCAGTACACTGCGCTCTGAGAGGCATGCACAGAAATGTCAATAAACTGAGACCATGCGAAGCAAAACAGAGAGAGCTCAGACTGAATCTGTGGATTGGTGCGTCGCCTACTTTAAGAAAAAAATGTCACAGGACTGGGCTTCTTCATAATGTCAATCCTCAGGCCACAACACCCACTATCACATTTTCTGACGCCAGAACAGTAGGAAGGCTAGAAACACATTACATGACGCAGTGTTTATGAAAAATACTGCATGCAGGCTATGTTTTAGTTGGGGTTAAACATTCTGTACTGTTTTGTTTTTCTTTACGTAATGTGTGTAGAAGGCAGGAATACTGCGCTCTTATTCTGAAAGGCCCAAGCTTTATTATGCGTTATATGTTATGTGCTCTAACCCTTCTATGTTAAAGCACATATCATGAAATAATGTTGCCCATTTTCTTCCTGGGTGTTCATGGGGAATAATGTCAGAGATATATGGCAGAAAGTGAAACTTTACTTTGGTTGGTAATCAGCTACATGCAGGTACATGCTGGTACATGTCATGTATGCATTGCTGAGAGTAGCACAGTCACACGTTCTTCCAAAGTCCCAATAAAACCTGACTTGACCTGTCCTTAAATGGCCCTCCACATACACGTCAGTGGGCAAGCCATAATTACTTTTGCAATATTCATCCATTGGCATCCACTCTTAACCACTTGAAAGTCTTAGAGGCGTAACAGTATATGAGTAACACTCTTTTCAAAAGACAAAATACACACTATGTATATTTATGAGTACAATATCATTTTTTTCTGTCATACTTTTATAAAAAATACAAAGCACAGTTTTCAGTACAGTTCTGTAGGTTCCTGTAGCACCCTGTACAATAAAATCATCACCGATACAGAACACAAATCGTCAAAATATTTGAGGGAATGGATCCGACCTTTAAAAAAAACAACAAAAGAAAGCACAACTATATACTAGATTAGGATAAATGAGGCTGATACAACATGTTGAATGATGTTTAAAATGGACTTATTCCACTACTTTGAAGAAGTTCCCAAAATAGTGAAAGCACAGAGAAAAGAACAACGAACTAGCCTAGGGACTGAAGTCACCGCATGCTGTCAACATGAATTATTTCTTTTGATTACAAAAAGAGAGGGGAGAGAGAAAAAAAAGCAATTCATTTAGCCATGTGTGAAACATCTGCAAATTAACACAGTTTTTTGTAATGTGAAAAATCCTTTGTTTCCCTTTTTTGCTGGGATAGTTTGACAGTTCTCTCCCACAGGTCTCAACAAATGTTCAGCTTGATGGAGGGAATAACTTCCTTCTGAAACACGAACATGACGCCTCTCCAATTGGAAACAGCGATGTATTTGGAATACACTTGACCAGCTTGTGTTGAAAATCTTTTTATTCCTTTTAATGCCAAAGCCAAGCCCCCAAGTCTTTTTCTCCCCCGCCCCATCCCTTCCCTCATGGTTTAAGTTAGCCAAAGATGCCTGCATTTGATTAGGGCTTCAACGTCAATGACGCCTGTTTGGAAAAACACCCTCAAAGGACCCTAGAACGAAGATCAAGAGGAGGGCAACTGGTTGATAGGGCAGACCGAAGGAGGGATTATTTGGAAGCAAGAGGAAACATGATAAGGTATTATGACTTCATGTGCAGTCCACATGTTACTGTATTGTGTTTGTGTGCCCATCAGTGCGATGATATGACAGCTCCGCTTGACTGCTTAAAACACAAATCTTTAATAAGTATAACCGTGGAAACAGGAGGAGACAGAAAGAACAAAGCAGAACCGAAAATTAGAGTGAAGGGAAGGACATTGATGATGGATGAATAGGAGTATGTATAAAGCACCTCAGTTTACAGATGTGGTGCAAAAGCTGTACAGACAGAAGAAGCTGAATTTCACTGGTCTTCTTTTTTCCCTCTGGTGATTTTTTTCCTTTTTCCTTCCACAGGAACCTAATTGTGGCTAATTTGGGGTTTTTGTGATACTAACTGTGAGGTCAAATAAATGTTTGCTCATGTGTGTAAGGGAGATAATAACGCTACAAGCCCTTTCCATTCTTCCACTGGAGATACGGGGCAACTGGGGAGCAGCTGGAAGCCAGGATGGCAGTAAAATTAATTAAAACCTTTTATATATCTTGTAGGCTGCACAAGACGGTCAATTTTCCACATTTTTAGGAAGTAATTCTATGAAAGTGCAAAATTTATTTAAAATTAGTTAAGTTATGCCACTTATGTGACCTGAAGCTTTGTTTGAATTAAGTTAAAAGTGCACCAGGGTGTTGATGGGTAGATCACAAAAGGTGCGTGAGCCGATTACGAGACAGTTATGCAGTATACTCCAACATATATTCTATATATAAAGTATAATCAGTGTCTATGAATAATTAAAAATTCAGCAATTTTTAATGTAGGCAGAGTCATGTTAAAAGTAGCTCGCAAGCCGAAGAACCCCTGCCTTAGCAGGTTAAATCTATTTTATTTGGTGAGTGTTGAAATACAAAAAAGTAACCAGCTCAAGTAAATTATAATGAACATGGGGGAAAAAAGGCCACACACGATTAAACGATAGAGAAAATACTGGGTGGATTAATCAATGATGGAAAAACTTAGTAGCTGCACAGCTCCATTCGAAATCCAAAGAGAAAAAAATAGTAATCCTGATTTGGCAGCACTGCTTTGTGATATTAGAACATTTTCTTTTTTCTTCTTCTTTTTTTTCTAGCAGTGAAATAATTACGAAATCACAGCACACCCTCAAACAAAACACCCTCTGTGTTTTTTTGAGATTCAAGTGAAATTTTGGTGATGGCTGAATGCTCAGTGGTTAATGTGCACGGGAAACCGCATGCATGCATGTAGGGTCATGCTGCAGCACCGTGTACTTGGTGCTTGGTCTGCCAACAGTGGGTAAGCCAAGCAGTCGCTAGGAATCAACAGTCAACTGGTTGACAAATATGGAACAAAGTGCTTATATAATATTGTATATGTGAGCATATTTGGGTTTAACGTGTCGTGTACGTGTGAAAAGACACGCTGCATGTGTTTCTGCACACACAGGGTACACTGCCTGCCTTTTCGGGGCATGAATGCTTGCCTAAATTAATGCCACAGTGGAGGTGTGTGTGTACATTAGCGCCAGAAGAGAAAATCCTTTGCATGGCCCCTTATGAGTGGCTAAGATAGACAGAGTGTATGACTAGACTATGGGTGGTCCTTTTCCTCCCTCCAATTACTTTGAGAAAAACAAAACTTCTCTAAACCAGTTGGCCCTCGAGAAAAATCATATGATGCAGCCATCAAACTGTCCCCAGAAGTTTTTTCTTTGCTGTTGAGAGAAAAAGACAGACCTGCTTGTTCTTTACATGTTGCGGATGTTCCTTGCACGCATGTGTGTGGAACTTTAAACGCACACCTTTGTGGATTCAGTTTATTATTTTCTCAGTGCTAGAAAAAAAAACATGCAGTACATGGACCTCCACTTTAAGTTCAGCACACGTCATGACAGGCGTTCACCCTCAAACTAAACATCTGCAAACATGCGGCACTCTAAACCAAATCCACAACCTCCAAATACACTCGTGGCTGGCTTTGAGTTTGTTTGTTTTTTTTCATACCACTACTAAAAAAATACTTTCTGAGGAGCCGAGCAGCAGCTACACAGCCCATCCACATCTTAGCACCGCGATTAATTGAAATTAGAGCTAAACAACAAAAAAACAACAGTGTTATCGGTTAAAACGAGTGAGATTTGGAATAATATTCCCAGCTATAATAAGAGTATGCACTACCGTCAACGTATTTAAGACTCATTTCATGCGATGTCTGTTTAATGATGCTGTGTGCTTGCATATTTATTTGTTGTCTTGTGTTTTCTTATTGTACTGTGGATGTTTTCTTGTACACTGTCGGATTGTGTTATTCATATTTCTTAATTAGCATAAGTGGAATTTCGATTAGACCTTTAACCAGATGCAAAAACAACTCAGCAGCCTCAAGCTGCTATTGGGAACACAGCTGTTAAAAATGTGGCACATTACGATGGATTAGAGATATGCAATAAGAAAAGTAAGATTTATTTAATGAAAGGCAACAAACTTCTGCTGGATCTTTGCAAACAGAAACCATCCCATCGCTCCATTTCACAGCAACAAGCATTAAATATAGCAGCGAGAACTCATGGCCTTATATACACAAATAAGCACTCACACAAACATATATATGCAGTGGCGGGAGAGGTAGAGGTGTAACACCCTGTGTCACCTCCAATAACATACCAAATCCATCAAAGCTCCCCAGCATGCACAACTGAAGGCTGCCACTGCTGGAAGCACAGATGGTTTAATAAAACAGCACTGGGGCAAATGAAGGCTTTGTAGATTACGGCACATAGTGTGCCATTCACGTCATGGGTTTGACCCGTGATTATCATATATAATCCCATTACTGCCACATACTCTTTCATCCAAATATTTAGTACAAGTGCCAGCCTTTCTGACAGTCGGTGTACATTTAAAATGGAAAGCATGGAAAGTTCACAGGCAAGTTTTGCATCATGGAAAAGCATTTCATATTCCAACTACAAGATATGATGGAGGAAAACTTCAGTTGATGCAATAAAAATAGCTTTGCCCACTGCTTGAGGACCAATAGTCACAGCCATCATTGTGCAGAAGAGACATTTCACTTAATATAATCTTCTGACTATAATGATTGTAGAATTTGTATGCATATATGTCTCTAAGTACCCTATCTTCTCTTATTAGGTGGTTCAATCTTTTCAAAACGTTGCACAAACATCGTCACATGTACAGTGGCTTGCAAAAGTATTCGGCCCCCTTGAACTTTTCCACATTTTGTCACATTACAGCCACAAACATGAATCAATTTTATTGGAATTCCAGGTGAAAGACCAATACAAAGTGGTGTACACGTGAGAAGTGGAACGAAAATCATACATGTTTCCAAACATTTTTTACAAATAAATAACTGAAAAGTGGGGTGTGCGTAATTATTCAGCCCCCTGAGTCAATACTTTGTAGAACCACCTTTTGCTGCAGTTACAACTGCCAGTCTTTTAGGGTATGTCTCTACCAGCTTTGCACATCTAGAGACTGAAATCTTTTCTCATTCTTCTTTGCAAAACAGCTCCAGCTCAGTCAGATTAGATGGACAGCGTTTGTGAACAGCCGTTTTCGGATCTTGCCACAGATTCTCAATTGGATTTAGACACCAGACAGGTCAGGGATAAAGTTATTGAGAAATTTAAAGCAGGCTTAGGCTACAAAAGGATTCCCCACGCCTTGAACATCCCACGGAGCACTGTTCAAGCCATCATTCAGAAACGGAAGGAGTATTGCACAACTGTAAACCTACCAAGACAAGGCCGTCCACCTAAACTCACAGGCCGAACAAGGAGAGCGCTGATCAGAAATGCAGCCAAGAGGCCCATGGTGACTCTGGACGAGCTGCAGAGATCTACAGCTCAGGTGGGGGAATCTGTCCATAGGACAACTATTAGTTGTGCACTGCACAAAGTTGGCCTTTATGGAAGAGTGGCAAGAAGAAAGCCATTGTTAACAGAAAACCATAAGAAGTCCCATTTGCAGTTTGCCACAAGCCATGTGGGGGACACAGCAAACATGTGGAAGAAGGTGCTCTGGTCAGATGAGACCAAAATGGAAGGTTTTGGCCAAAATGCAAAACGCTATGTGTGGCAGAAAACTAACACTGCACATCACTCTGAACACACCATCCCCACTGTCAAATATGGTGGTGGCAGCATCATGCTCTGGGGGTGCTTCTCTTCAGCAGGGACAGGGAAGCTGGTCAGAGTTGATGGGAAGATGGATGGAGCCAAATACAGGGCAATCTTGGAAGGAAACCTCTTGGAGTCTGCAAAAAACTTGAGACTGGAGCGGAGGTTCACCTTCCAGCAGGACAACGACCCTAAACATAAAGCCAGGGCAACAATGGAATGGTTTAAAACAAAACATATCCATGTGTTAGAATGGCCCAGTCAAAGTCCAGATCTAAATCCAATCGAGAATCTGTGGCAAGATCTGAAAACTGCTGTTCACAAACGCTGTCCATCTAATCTGACTGAGCTGGAGCTGTTTTGCAAAGAAGAATGGGCAAGGATTTCAGTCTCTAGATGTGCAAAGCTGGTAGAGACATACCCTAAAAGACTGGCAGCTGTAATTGCAGCAAAAGGTGGTTCTACAAAGTATTGACTCAGGGGGCTGAATAATTATGCACACCCCACTTTTCAGTTATTTATTTGTAAAAAATGTTTGGAATCATGTATGATTTTCGTTCCACTTCTCACGTGTACACCACTTTGTATTGGTCTTTCACCTGGAATTCCAATAAAATTGATTCATGTTTGTGGCTGTAATGTGACAAAATGTGGAAAAGTTCAAGGGGGCCGAATACTTTTGCAAGCCACTGTAGTGTGATTATTAACATCTGCATGTTTTTTAAAAGCCGTATTATAAATGCCAGATCTTTTGATTTTCATATTTGTTATCTTAATTTCATCATCTCCCTGCAAATGCCATGTTACACTGTCCATTTGCACACGCCATATGCATCCGAAAAATTAACGGTCACAAAAATTTGCATCTGCAACGCAATTTCATTTAATTCCCCATGAAAGCCTGGCAAACACTGCCCACAGGGCACAAAAAGCACACCCACTGATTAAAAACAAACTACTAAATGTCAGCTCAGTTCTTGCAATGTGACTTAAATCTGCAGTTTCAGGCCTACTGAACACAGAACTGCAAAACAATGGGCTCCGATTGGCATTAGTCTTTGGACTAATTAATGTAAGGTAAGGTTGAGTGTCTTTTTAGAACATGGAAATATATGAGGACAATGGTTCCTTGTCAAGAATTCCTTTGTAATAATTCCTTGGTTGATAACCAAGCTATCATGACACGCCCAGACAGTCTCATACTGAGCACACTAGCCCAACAAAAAACGGATTCTCTTTGTATCATAATCATCTTTTCTTTGTTTTTTCATAATAGACTAACATTCAATAACATTCAGCTGTTGCAGCTGGCCTTTTGTTTTCTCTGGAAAAAGGAAATAGTTAGATGACTGTAAAAGCTTACAGTAAACATTTCAACACATTGGATTAGATTTGTTTTTCTTACAATTTATTCTGGTTGCCAGTGAGGAAAAAGAAGTCTGCTTTAACATTTCCTACAGTCACCTTGATCACACCATGGATCTGACTCGTGCTCCACTATGACGCTTGGACACATGCAGCAATTCTAACACAGCCCGCGTGCCAATCAGCCCACTGTCCATCAACAGTCTCATACACAAACTCACCCAACTACTGTGAAAAAAACCTTTTAAATCACAAAGGAGAAGGGCTAATGTGCCAAAGCACAAACCCAGACATTACACACACATGCACACACACACGTGCACACACCACAGCGTCTGACCTGCCTGCCTGTCAGCACACCAAAAGGCTTCTTTGTCCTTTGATAACCCTCGTCCAGCCGTCTCTACAGGAGGCTGTCTTTCTAACAAGTCTGCCCATGCAGGAGCTCTGAGCCGGGGGCAGAGAGCAGAACAATGCCCTCTCTCGTGGAGGACGACCGCTCACGCGGGGAACTATAATGAAATCCCTGTCTCACCAGCCTTTCCCAAACTAACAACAAATTCCTCCAAAGAATTCACTGATTTAAAAAAAAACAAAAAACTATATGTAGGGCCGTGGCCAAGGCACCCTCAAAGCTCTCTCCAAACTCTCTCTCTATTATTTTTAGTAGCTGCAAGCAATAAAAGTACATTATCCCAAACAAGCATCAGGACTAAAGTGGGGACAGGAATCTGATGTTCTGGATTCGGGTACAGACATGTTAGCCAAAACAGAAGCCTGGAACTAATAAGAGTGGGAGAAATCAAAAAAGGTGAATAAGAAAGAGGAAGAAGTAAAGCAGAGGCAGGGACATGGAAATGCTGACCTCTGTTCTGTGTGAGATGGGCTGTGAGGAGTGAAAAGTGGTGAGGCTCATAAAAATCCTGTCTTCAGTTTGCAGTCGCTGTGGAAATCCCGTCTGGACCAGTCACCACAACAAACACTGAACTGTCCATGAATCACATCTCTCTACTTTCCCCTCTCAGTTTCCCCTTTTAAACATCTCGTCTTCCAGTCGAAAGTGGGAGCTAAATGGGGGGGATAAATGTTAAATTGTAAAATGCTCTTCCACGGGAATATGCCATACCTACCATGTTATCATTAATGGATTATTGTTATCTCCCCTTTAAACAGGCCTATATGTCTTACAGATGTTACCTCATCCCAAACAGTACTTTTCCCCATTTTTACCTTTTGAAGACTTTTCTTGATTTTTTTTTGTTTTGTTTTTTCGCTGATATGAACTCACCTTTGTCCCAAACTACTTGTCTGAGCCTTTTGTGTTTAATGTTTCTGTCAACACTTTAAAGGAGTTGGCGGCTTTGTGAAAAATGAGCCAGAGCACATAGTAAGGGGAGGTGATTTCCCCTGAGCCGCTTGTAATTGCTTCAAGCTTGGACCAGACAGGAGAAAACCAGGAGGCCTGGCGCAGGAAGTAGGACAGGAAATGGTTTGTATTCAGCCACCGAGGCAGCACGCTGGCTTCTCCTAAGAAGTGGACTGGGCATATGTGTCATGACGTCGTCATCATTCATGGTTTCTGTAAGATCGTACTGGTTTTAGACATATGCAAGGCTAAAATGCGAACTAAATTGCACGTCTTCTGAAGTCCAATCAGACTTACCACCAGCATCTTTGTCCCAGTGTTGGCATGCCATTGATTTTTCTAGGTCATTTTAAGTCTTAGTCCATGTTCCCTAAGCTCTCGTGGTCTGGTTCCTATCTGGGGGGTCAATCTGATGCTGCAGTCCTTGCCAACATTCATACAGAGGCTTTGAAGATCTGCTTTAAATCAAAAGGCTCAGACTGTCTCTTCTCGTGCTAAGACTGAAAACATAACTTGCTTGTGCGCCTTTACTGTGTCAGCAGCATAACTTACTACAAATGATTTCAGAAAATCTTTCTGTGCCCACATGCAAAAGAAATGGGCAAAGACTTCCAGAGAAGGACAGACGCTTCGCGTAAATGCCTCTGAGATCTGGACAGTATGTGGAATTCTGAGCACACTTCACAGGGAGCCTTTATTGATTTAATGACTAAAGAGGTCTGATCTAATCTAAAAATCATCCAAGCGGCCATAAACAAAAGTGGGCTGAGGTAGGCGTTTGTTTCTATATAAATGGCCCTTGAGGGTGAGAGTGGCATTACTCACTCCCCTCGGGACTAAAAGGACCAGTGAGCGCTGGGCCATGCAGACTGAGCAGAGCTGATCTAAAGGACTTCACCTCTAAAATAGTACAGCTGTCTCATTAACTCCAAATGCCTCGATAACTGAACAGAGACCAGTTGGACCACCAGCGGAAAAGAGAACACCCTGGAGCAATGGAGAGAAAGCAGGTGAAAGTTAGAATGAAACTGGTGAATGAGAAGAGGATTTTTTTCTCGCTTTCCTCAAGCAATCCCTTTCCATTTCTGCCCCCCAAAGAAAAACCCTGGGACCTTCCTTTGCCATCTTTTCATCTCCTCCCTCTCTCTCTCCCTCGCTTTCCACATTTTCTTCTTTCTTCGAGCTAGGATTAGCTCAGCAGGACACCGGCATTCCTTCCCCACTGGCAGCCTTTGTCTTGACATTCCCACTCCTCCCAGTGTCCTCTGCAGCCCTGCGCCTTACCAAGAAAACCAATCTACTGGCAACAGCTTTCACCTTTTTTCCCCCCTCTGAAAATGGCAACCAGTTCTACATCAATGTAATACAAGTATTAAAGGGCAAAGTGATTCCGCAAGGAATCGCAGGTCAAAATGTTGGATAGGTCTACAAACAAAAATGTGCTGTACACTAACATTTAGACAGGGTCGTGCCTACAGTGTTGCACTCCTCTTCAATTCTGACTCGAGGTTGGGGGTGGCCTTGCAGTGATTTTGATCTGGGGTCAGTTATGCACTCGTCGACTACCTGGTGTGAGGTTTTGTACGGGGGTGGGGGCATGAGGGGTTGAGATAACGGATACGCAGTCAGAAACAGGGCGTAGCTGTGCTCTGCACTGCTGTGCCCCTCCAGGAAAGGTCAGCATATTGTTGCACACGTGTTAATCCTATTACTCCAATTTCTGTGTTTGAGAATCAAAACATAGGTAACGTGGTGCTTCTTTTGCAAAGTTTCAACCCACTGCTATCTTTGATAGCCACCAACCAGACGAGCTCTGTGGTTTTTAATAAAACTACACATCTGCATGCAACAATTTTAATACGCAATAAAAGCCGGTTTCATAGTCCAACAACATTCCCTCCTGACAATCTTATCTGACCTAGGAAATAAACACTGATGGCCTCTAAAAAACATACCCTGCTCAGTGAGCTGCCAGAAGATATCATTTTACCTCCCATTATTTTCATCGTAGATTTAGACCTTTCTGCATTTTGGCTGCAATGAAGCCATCAAATGTTTTCCTTTTCACCTTGGCAAAGAGGCTGTCTAAGCTAGCCAAACTGTGTAATATTTGAGGTCTTTGTAAGTCCGAGGCTGAGAGCTGAGACCCAAGAAAACTTTATTTCAGGGGTATCCGGTTTTCTACATGCATAATACGGTGATATTTTCCAGATTTTTGAATGGTTAGACTACTGTAACCCAGCTTTTCTTCACTTTCATTCGATTTGCTGGTTGCTGTACACAGTTCAATCGATCACAAAAAGATTCCCGCTATGCACAAATCTGTCAACTACTTTTAAAAGTAAAATAAAAAATAAATAAAAAATGAGCATTAATGAGGTGCCAGTGTTAAGGTCAGTGCATCTAAGCTACTTGACCTTAGCACACAAACCTTTTGAAACCTGTATATTGCCTGTACAGATACAGGTGTCAAGCAACCAGCAGATACTACCTAGACACAACTAGCGAGGTTCAGATGAAGCAGGATTTATTACTGCGCAGGGGATATGGGGAGACCAGGGGTTTAAGAACCGGCTGCTTTCAAGGAAGAAGCTGCATTATAACAATATGACAGCTGTCAGCAATGATTTACCAACCATAAGATACTCACACACAAACCTGAAAAGCACATGTTGGGTTTTGGTTTTATATTCTGATCCAGGTTGAAGTCAGTGCATGCAAGATACTTGACCTTAGCACATAAAACAGACAAGGACAGCAGGAGAAAGGAAACTAGAGTTACTGCCTCGTGATTGAATGCCAACAAGGCAAGCTGCCGTTTGCATGACATGCCTTTTCAAACCTGACAATTAAAAAAGTCCAAATGATGAGCAAAAACATGTTTAGTGAGGACACAGTGACCCAGTCACATGACCTGAGACACCAACTAACTGGCAGCCAAAGGTTGCTAGGAAAAAAATGTGTATTTTTTTCTGATAATATTGCTGTGGTTGCCCATAAATTGTATGAAAGACGGCAACTTGTCTGCAAACAACCGCCAACTACTCTCTGACCAGTAGTGAAATGGTGAAAAGTGCGACACCAACTGGAACGTTTGCTTTCGAAGTAAAAGCTGAACCTTTTCCAGTGTGTTATCTGTACGCTTTTACTTTGAAGGCAAACTTTCCCCATTTCTGGTTTGTGTCACACTTTTTGGCACAGAAGTGAGATCACAGTTACTTTGTCTATGTGGCCTCCAAAATCCGTTCATCCTTGAGTCTCTCTTAATGTTTGTGCCAAATCTGAAGTCGAGAATGGGACAGAGTAACAAAAAAAACAGCTTGTATAAAGATTGTCACGATGAGAAAAGATAGAGATAAACATCCTGTGAAGACAACAGGAAACCTGCGATTACATGCTCTGGAAAACACAAACCTCTATACTGCTGATAAAGATAAGCCTGGTGCACTGTTAGTACACATACAAAAGTAGAAGTCTTTTATTGTTAGTTAGCTCTCTAGTTTTATTAGCAATGCTCATGTCTTCCCTTTTAATTTCTACAATGAGTGAATCAGTGAGAACACAGTGCCCTCAGTGTGTTTGTTAATTACACAGATGGGATTTTTCATACGATGTCCAGGTCCCAAAAGGTCCCGTGTGTGTGTGTGAGCGCTGCTCTCAAGCCGCTAGCTTAGTTTACACAAAAAGGTCATTTTAATCAGGTGAATACCAGGACGCCAAATCTGCAGGTCTTTGCCTGAGCATAAACAGAGGATATCCCTGGGCTCAGCCGGGATCACATACCTGGAGTCATGGAAAAGTCATTTCTGGAGCAGACTGGAGCAATCCAGTAACCTCCTGCCCTCCTGCTCAGCTTTCTCTCCCTTCAGACTCTGTATCTCAATCACCTCGACTACGAGCGTTCATCCTCACGTCTCCTCACGACTCCCCCTCTCTCTTGCTTGCTTCCCTTAGCTCCCAGATCCTTGTGACTATTATTATTGTACGGCTTACCAGCCGGCCCACGAGTCCACGGGGTCAAATTGACACAAATGTACAAAAATAAAAACACCATTACTTACACAAGCATGTTCACATGCTTGAATTTACACATTTACACAAGTGCATCGCATTCAGGATCACAAAGACATGCACAAAAGATACACACAGTCAGGCCAAAAACCTCTTAAAAACAACCCTCATCAGGCTTATGATAGTAAATACATGATGTCTGTTTGTTGAATGAAAGTTCACTGCTGGTGTCTATGTCTCCTTTGTCTCTCGTTACTGTCAACAAGCCATTATTATTTCTTAGGCATATATTTTGTTTCCAATCACATAAAATAAAGAAAAGAAATATGAATTACGACTCATGAGGCGTTCACTATTTCGATTTTAAACATGGGAATTTTGCCACACACGAGTAAAAGCCTAACGATGTAATAAAAAAGTCTTATTTTAATAAACTTTAATGCTAAACAGTGATTAGACATATTACTTTGGTTGCGCAGTCCAACACACATCCTGGGCTCTGGGCAAATATAGTGGTCTCAAGCCAAAGTCAATTCAAACTTTTTGGATAACTCGGGCCTTTATTAGTGATGAGGAGCTACAAAACAGCTAATAAGAACAAGCATTAATCAAACAATGAAATATCTAACTGAATCCGAGGTAGCTGCTTGTAATGTGCGCAGGAATTTGCAGCCTGCCCTTTTCTCTCTCTCTGCTGCCGTCTGGTATATTGCCTCTCTTCCTGTGGGTGATAACGTACCGATAAGGCCTGGCTCTTTATCGTAAATGGACACCAGTTAAGGTAATGCGGCAGCCATAAAGTGGCGACCTTGTTATCGCAGTCTGATTTGTGTTAGAGTAGATAGACATTTTGTCTTGACTGTGTGTGTGTGTGTGAGAAACAGAGATAGAAAGAAAGCCCTGCAAAAATTCACAGCAGGATAGGAAGCTCTATATCTCTCAGACAATTATTGCACGGTAGTAGAGTAATCAATATTAAATCAGATGGTAATCATGGCTTTGAACCACTTATCGGATATAGCTTTACAGCGCTATCAGCACATTAACACAACAACAGCACACGCTGGCAGAAGACGGACCTTGCTGACTATGGGAAACTCTACACTGGTACTGATTAAAGACTTAAAAAAAGAACAGTGAATTGTTGTGGTCGCTTCTATTCTGAGGCCGCCTCTTATCCATTTGCCTCTATCAGTAGTGCTCACTTGTGGAGGGCACTGGAGCCTCTGAAAGGCCTGGATCATTAAGAAACCACTCATTCACTTGACATGTGTTTCTTTAAGTGGTTGTTGCTTGAGCACATTCTTAAAGGAAAAGCATTGCACTGAAAAGCATCTGAACAGAAACATCAGTTGATGTTTCGTAAGAGTCAATTCATTTTCAATTATGCAGCTCCAAATCACAACAACAGTCACCTCAATGCTTTAAATTACATTGCAATAATATAGGGGGAAGCCCAACAGTCAGATGACCCCAAGTGAGCAAGCACTTGGCGACAGTGGGAAGGAAAAACTCCCCGTTAACAGGAAGAAACCTCCTGCAAAACCAGGGAGAGGTAAAATGAACGCGCACCATCGTGGCATGGAGGTTATAAGAGAAAGTGAGAGAACGAGATCCAGAAATGCGACTCATCCTCAAGTCATTCATTGTGGGAGGTGAAGTGTGAGAGCGTGCACATGGATGTGCGCGGATGATGATTGTAGTGATTCACGCATTCAGACCAAAGAGAAAAAATAAAAGCAGCAGCAGGTTTTTTTCTTCCAGATGTTTTACCGAAACTGACTGCTGTCTGAATTTGCTCAAGGCCACAACAATAAGAATCAGTCAGCGTGGGATAAGAGCCAACAGTTTATTAAAGAATAAAACATCATCCTTCTGTCTGCACTGACAGACACCCACATTATGTTTTGACATGAACAAAAAGATGCACACAACTTCTAAGCGTTCCAGTTCCACTAAATACGCCCGCACAACATTCACACAATGGAGGCACTGTGAGTCATGCTTTAAAGGGGTCAAATGGGTGGCTTCTGCTATTAAAACTCCCTCCTGGCTCATCTCTGCTGACTTTATATGTCACCTTATTACAGTACTTTGTTGTTAGAAACCTCCACACAAGCTTTTAAGATCTCATGAGTAGGGGAATAAATTATTATAATACTGAATTCCACATGATAGAATTATGCATAATTTAGGTTTCCAGCAGGTAATGGCAGAGGTATTATCTGATTTGAGTAAACGTAAAACCTTTCGCCAACCCCTTTAAAAACAACACACATCATTCATACACCGTTTCCTCTAAATCCACTCACTGAAGTCCGAAGTATTGTGTGTGACAGATGAAGCGAGGCCGCTCTCGGAAAAACCAGAAAACGGGTCACCTTAATCATGAAGCACTCCAAGGAAATGGCACAACCAACCCAAGAAAATGTGATAGCGCCATGCCAAAAAAACTGAAAGCCACTGGAAGGGATGCTGACTGCATTACACTCAAAATGGGAAAAATGTATAATCGCAGACTGATTTAATTCCATTTAACAAAATTACAAAATGACATCAATCATGCACTCACTGTTTTTCCAGCAATCAAAACGGGATTTGTGTACTATTCTGCTCGAGTCCTGAGCTGGATTTTAATAACCTTTGGAGCACGATGAGAAAGAGCATGATTTTTTTTTGTCAAGCCAATCCAATCTAAATTAATTTAGCAGCTGGGTCGGGCAGTGCGGAGCAGTGGGAAAGCTGTCTATCTCCTTAAAGAAACAGGAGTTTTATGCGATTTCAAACCACAGAGCCAGGTGGTCCTGGAGCAATGGGCAAAAAGCACACAGGGGAGACCACGGAAAGAAACATGGGATAAAAGGAGAAGGGTGCAATTTGGTGGAAAAGATTAGATCAGAAGGATAAGGTGGCTGGATAAGGGCAAACAAAAGAAGGTAAAAGAGAGAGAGAGAGGGAAGTGACTAACAAGTGTCTGTTCTTGGGCTAGTTTTCTGAACTCTCAGTGGACCACTGTTGGAGGAGTGAGCTGGGGCAAAAGAAAGAAGAGGTGGGGGTTGTAAGGTTTGTCACTGAACACCTGCCTCCACTTAACCCCTTTCCCTCTCTTTCTGCTTGAGCTGCCTCTTTCAGCCATCTCCTTTCCACCTACCCGGGCACCCCCTTCTTCCCCGTCATTCATGCGCAGGGCATCCTACGGGCTCACAGGCCAAAGGCTCCTTCTTTTCCCAAACATGGGGGGTCCCTCACAGCAAGGCAGGGGGACTTAGCCAGCCATGCATTCAGCTAGTAAGCAGAGATTTCTTAAAGCTCTAGAAAGTAGTATGGATATTAACACTGACTCGTATATACTGTTGTACAGTGAAAGGAAGTCTGTTACTTTCACATGTATTTTTCTAGCTTTAGGCTCGTTCTTTTGGTTCACAAGTCTGTGTGATTTTATCCCAGTGACGCTTCATTTAGCACAGACTGATTGTATGCAACCTTTGCATTTACAATAAATTAGCTGTGGGAAAAAAAGGTGTGAGGGATACACTCGCCTTTTCCTGAGGAGCTGATAAGCAGAATCAAGGCTTAAACCATTTGATTTCAATTGATGCTATGTTGGATGCAAAGTAGGGAATTATATTCTTATATATTCTACACTCATTGGAAACTGTGTTAGGTACACCTGTTCAATTGTTCCTTAAGTAAATATCTAATTGCCCAATCACATGGCAGTGCATTCAGGCATGTCGACTTGGTCAGGTTGATCTGGAGAAGTTCAAAGAGAGCATCAGAACTGGGAAGACAGGTGATTCAAGTGAATTTGACTGTGGCATGGCTATGGTAATAAAAGGGCTCTCTGAATATTTCGTAAACTGCTGATCTGCTGACATTCTCCCACACAACCATCTCTAGGATTTACAGAGGATGCTCCAAAAAGGAGAAAATATCGAGTGAGCGGCAGTTCTCTGGGTGAAAATACCTTAATGATGGCAGAGGTCAGAGGAGAATGGCCAGACCGTTTCAAGCTTACTGGAAGGCAACTCAAATAACCAGCAATAACCACCGCAGAAGAGCATCTCTGAACACAAAACACATCGTATCTTGACCACACTGGGTGGCACTCCTGTCAGATAAGAAAAGGAAATGCCAACAGAAGATTGGAATCTCGATTTTCTGCTGAATATAACACTGAGTTCACTGAACCCACATTGCCTCCACAGTCAGTCCACTGGAGCACCTCTGGGTACATGATGGTCGACACCTCTGCAGTAACTGCATGATGCTATCACGTCAATAATAGCATCATGCAGTCTCTTTCCAAAATCTCTGAGGAACGTTTCCAGTAACTTTCTCAATCTGTGCCACAGAGCAATGGGGCAGCTCAGAAGGTCAAAGGTCATTCAATCCAGCACTAGTACTACGTACCTATTGAAGTGTCCAGTGAGTGTACATTGGAGCATACCAATTCAGATTTCAGACTCTCAGCACTAAGAACGTAACAACTGCAATAATTTATTGTACCCCAATCATCATTAAGAAGTATATATACTTTTAATTTCACTGGCCTTACTTGAATTATGTTGGGCTAAACATCTTAAGCGGCTAAAATTTCAACACCATACTATAAACACACATTCAAGAGCACTTTACACCACCACGACAGAATGTGCGCATTTTCTCACTTTCCCACGATGCAACCAACCCGGCACTCCATCCCAACTGGTGGTTACACCAATTAAAAGCCTGTGTCAGGTCAGGAGTTATTCATTTAACATTAAAGAGAACACGGGGTCCTTCTATTCAGACCCACCACAGGCATCAACTCCCCCTCTCTCCTCCTTTCACCCCGTTTTCCATGCCTCATAAAAGATCTGCCCTTCTCTCTTTCACTCTCTTGTTTGCCCAGTGTCCCTCCTTCATTCACTTGGTCCTTTCCTCTCTTTAGCTCTTCAATTAACCACCTCTCAACAGCCATCCGTCCCTAATCTGGTGGGCATCAGTGAAGGTTATGGTCAACAACAGATAAAACAATCCAGGTTTTAAATGATTACCAATAATCGTCCTGTTTGTTTTTTGTTTTTAGCTTGCTGACCTAGCCTGGACACATCATCGTTACTCCAATAACACACGAGGCAGACATGACACGAGCTGTAGGGGTCACTAAGCTTAAAGAGTGTGTTATACAGTAGGTATCCCAAAGGTGCTTTATTCAGAGACAAGAAAATGCTTTGCTGTTTGAATGCGTCACTGCCTGCCTGACGGTCCAGCAGCTTTTTAATGTCCTGTGAACCTCACATTAAACACACGCAGACAAAAATCGCAGCTGTGCAGACAAGATTTAGTGGGAGCCGGGAGAGCCGTAAATAAATGTTGAAAATAGAGACGCCAAGTCAAGTCAGATCAAGACATTTTCACATGAAAATACAGCAGATAAACGTGGTCAGCTCACTCAAAGAGCAACACACTATGCCATTTTTCAAAAATATTAATACATCTAAAGAATATAACACATCAAAAACAACTATACGATAAGTCAAATGGAAATTCATGTGTGCCCAACAGAGATCGTGAGAATTGAAAATTGACGGGTATTTAAAAAAAAAAAAAAACGCGGACTGTTTATTTTTAATGGAAACCTAGTCTCACGGCAGGTCTGACTGCATTCTTGGTGGTCCGGCGGCACATTTGGGACTAGGCTGAGTCTGATTTTTGAGGAAGTGTACTGATTTGCATGAGTTACTTTACAGATCTTTGCAGGGACTTTTCCCCTTTTCATTTCTCCGACTGTACTGAAGCATCAGGGTTCAGGGTCACTTAATGAAGAGCTCTCCGAGGGCTTGCAAGTGCTGTTCATGGGTACATTTGAAGGGCATGGCTGCTACTATAATTGACTTCAAACTCCAACCAGGCGACTCAAAAACATATTTAAAGCAGAACACTTGCAGAAGCCTTTCGGTAACAGCTGTGACATTTACATCAAAGTCAAGAGCAGCTCTTCATGCAGCTTTTTGCAAACAGGGCGAATAAATCCTTTAAATCTGAAATATTAAACGTGATGACTGTAAATAAGAATTGCATACTGTAAGCAAGATGTCGGTTTATGCGCTGTATATACAAGGAGCTCGTGGGATTACACTGTTGTCCAAATCCTGTCTACCTCTTGGTGTAGCTGTAATTTGTCTGCTGCAACTTTGTGTCCTTGTTTACCCAAAGTCTAACTAGTGTGAAACCTGAAAATCCTGAAATGACGGGTTAAGAGTGAAAGGCAGTAATCCCACTAAATCTCAGCTGTGAGCCTCGCTTTGATAGACACTGTGCTTAGAATGACTGAGGTAGCTCTCTTCCTGCCTGGGTAAGAGAAAGAGGGGTGAAGGGAAAACACGACAGTTGTGGTAAAAAGAAAAAAAAGAGCACCGAGATGATGAAAACAAGTGGACAGATCAAATACAAATAAACCTCCCACCCCCCCAAAAGCAGAAGGAAGAATGAGTATGACAGTCAGGAAGAGTAGGTACTGTGAATTTAAGAAGTTCCACTTTCAATTAAACTGATACCAAGATGCTCCATTGAGGTGATGGCACTTCTCTAGTGGTCAAAGAGACAGCTAAGCTAGGTGAAAATAACGTAGCTAGCAAGAAAGTGTCAGAAACTCTGAAGACTGACGTGTTTGTGGCTACAAGCAGTGTCCAAAAGGATCTATGCAGGAAGTGAAGTCCAAGCATGTGTGGGTGCTACTTATTATCATTTAAAGTTAAAAGGAAATTGGTTTTTAGAGCAACTAACTGTGTGGCTAATGTGAGCGGTGCTAAGCGCTTTCTTTCCCAGCATGTACCACACATGTGCATAGCTGCTACATCCGTTACTGTAATCACTCCTCTCGTCAGTCAATGCACCATTAATCCACAATGTAAAATGTGTGCAGATTTATATGACAGCTAAAGCTAGAGTAAGTATTTCTACTTTTCATTTCAGGTCTGTGATCTTGCCGATTTTTTTCCCCCTCCCTTCACGTGCTCGCCTGTGTTTCTAGTCGCGAGGTATAGTTTATGATTTGCTGATAGAGGGGGCAGGCAGAGGTCTTCGGTGGGTCGCTCGAGACAAAAGCTGCTTTTTAGCTCTCGAGGCTGATATCTCCCAGCTCCGCACCCCTCTGATAGCCGAAATATGCCGGCTAGGGTGTGGGGGTGGTGGAGTGGTGGTGTTTGGGGTAAAGGGCGGGAGGGTGGATGCCTCTCCTGGCCTCCTCTCCCTGTGGAGGCTGCAGTGAAAATGACTTTACCATGTGATGTGTTGTGGTTGCTCCCGCTACGCATGTAACCCAGTCAAACCGGTCTCGTCTTAATCTGATTACTCGGGTTATGCTGGGACGCCATGTACAGAATATCTTATGTAAAAAGCATATTCATGTTTCTGGCCAAATTGTGCACAAGATTTCGTGCTTGTACCCCACCTCAATCTCCAACCCCCTTGAGGTGGCTTAAAAAACCCCCCCACAAAAACACACACAAAAAAGGGAAGGCAAACTACTCAAAGCGCTTTTAATAATGTGTCCATATCTACGTGCATGTTTTGCATGGAGCGATGGGAAAAACAAAGTGTGAGAGAGTAAACAAGGACACCAACACCAGGTGAGCTTTCCTGAGGGCAGCTGGGAGTATTTTTCTCCTCATTTAGCAGTTCATGAAAAAAACCACAAGCTGCCAGATGTGACAGAGGGCATGCACCCTGCTCGCACACACCGTAGACACACACAGTTACACACACACACACACACACACCAAAAAAAGGGGAAATCTGACAGAGAAACAGGCCTCAGTCTAACCCAAAGTAAATGTGTGTGGCACAGATTTACTGTATTTCTGCCTAAAGTCAGCAGCAGATCTCTATCGCGAGAATCTCCGTCTCATTAAAAGAAATGTCAGATGAAGGAAACCGAGGGTGAAGACATCAAAGGGGTCTGCAGGGAGCTGAAGAAATCTGGCTTTTAACTCATTATAAACCCACTGACGGCAGGAATTCTCACTATGAATTCCTACGAGGATCCGTCGTATAACACCTATTGACTTATTTACATACGTGACCTCTTAACTTACCAAGCACTCTGTTCCTAATTGTTACTGACCAACAGGCCACCATAGTTTAACGTGCCTACTCATGGGTCCACACTGAGTACCTGTGGCTCAGTGGTGACCTACATTCCCCTTTTGTTATTCCACGCATATCGGCACTGTGTAAAACCGCTGGCTACTAATTGCTTTCACATTACAGAGCAGCCGGGTGATCTTGGTGGCTTTCCAAGACCACCAACACTGGGACAGGGGGTGTGCACGTTTGCAAATGCATACCACCAATCACGCAAAGGCTGCATTACTGTGCAAGAACAGGCCGAGGGTAAAAAACACGCGGGCTGCTATCTGCCGGCAGTAAAACACCTTTCGTCTATTGTCTTGGAAACTCCTTAACTACTGTTTTTCTTCTTGTTTTATTAGACTTGAGCCAGGAAAGCCTTTAAAAAAAATCAGAATGACTAACTGTCGCATTTAAAGGGAGGAGTGTTCTCTGCAAATTTCTGCAGACATTTTTTTGCACACTGATTGATGGCAACTTATTTGACAAGCAACCAGAGTCCTAGGACTTCCTAAACACGTTTACAAGCTTATGGCAAATTCATTAGCAATGAGCTATTTGTCCCAATTAAACGTGGAAGGGCAGCAGGCAGGAAAATTACAGCTTCCTTAAATAAACTCGCAGGTCTACAGCAAGCACAGAGGCCATTTCTAAATATATCACCTCGCCATAGTCCTACCCTTCAACTCGGTCCAAGTGCACTCTGCTTATCTCGTTTTGATGTGCCTAACATGTTTCAGCCTAATGCAGTTCAGCAAAAGTATCAAACAGAAATCAAAGAGCCCATTTATCAAGCGCAGAGACATCGGCTTTTTGCACTTGTGAGCAACAGTAAGGACTCTGAGGCACTAAATCATCTGTTTGTCACGACTCGGGAAAACGCAGGCACACAGACGTCATTTGACCATCACTGTTTTTTATGACCAAAATGAGTGGAAGAGTGTCTGCTGTTGCCGTGTGCTCTCCATGCACGCAAGAACACATATCGAGACAAACGCACAATGTCCACTCCTACTCAGGGCCATCATGAGTGTTGGGGGGGGGTTAAGCTAGCCAGCTGGCTGGAGTTAAATCAGGTTTGAATTAAAGGGTAAATGGACTAACAAATCCCAGGGAGTGCAAAGCGAGGGCAGTGAGGAGGAGGGTGGGGGGCAATGGGTCACCGCTGTCTGACTGAGGACACAGAGGATTGAAAAGAAATGAAAATAAAAAGTGAGGAGAGCAGAACACGTTCCAGATCTGAAATAGCTATATCTTAGACAGTTTTCACAGCAAACTGTCTGCTTTGGAAATCTTAATAAGTATCAGGGGGGCTGGGGGCATAAAGATGCTGACAAAGAGTAGGAGAAAACTGAAGGAGGAGAAGGAGAGTTTAGACAAGACGTTGCTCTGCCAAACTCCATCGCAAGTCCCTGCCATGTGTTGTCCAAACTGTTGAACGGTACCAGGAGGAGAAACTTCTAAACCGAATCCATTACTATTTAAAACTCCCACTCAAACAGTCGTGAATCACCGCTGCGGCGATCTGTCTCGATCCAAATTATCAGCGCCGGCCCGTTTAAGATCAGCTCGCCAGCCGAGCACGTCAGAAATAATAAGCTCCAATGTCCACAGCAGAGACGTCTCAATATATCTTTTCCCTGTTTAACTATAGAGGTCGGCATACATCTACAGCGACGGGCCGAGAGCCTCGTTGCAAAACATCATTACACAATGCATGCAGCGGTATAAACAGCTGTACATTTCAATGAAAAGGCCAATAAATATTCTATTTAAGCGCACCGGGGGCCGTGGGTAAACGTCTGGAAAGATGCTGACACTGTGCCATCTCTTCTTTGCTCCAATTATGGTTGCAACGACATGACAGGTTTTATGTGCCATTAGAGCTTGCTGCGGGACGGTGAAATGTTGGGAATCTGTTTTTTCCTCTGTTAGGAAATAATGCCGCCTCCATGCGTTGCTCAACAATTCCAAATTTAATCCTTGGTTGGCTTTTTGGGTTTTTTTTAAGACACAAGTGCTGACATGGCATGAGATCACATCATATTTTAGTGTAAAGGGTTTAACGACGTTCATAATCAGGAGCACTTAAACCTGTGTTCCAACTGCTACAATGGCTCAATGAAGTTGAGATAGAGGGCTGAGAGGTAATGAGCTCTTTGCGGGCAAAGCTTAGTGCTGCTGAGGCAGCCACGCAGAGGTTAAACAAACAGGCAGTGGGATCACAAGGGTCTAAGCCTCTTATATAGGCCCCTCTTGTGGAGAAGATCACTGACTTCTGGTAGAGGGATGAAGGTCAGGAGTTTTCAAAGATCACGAAGGCCTCTGCTCTTCTTTCTACGAAGGCCCTACCCCTTCCCACATTGCTCCTTCAAGGCTGTTTGTTTCAGTTTAACGGGTCGAATCATTCAGCTTCTTGACTGATAGGACTTAGCTGAGAGTTAATTTAAGCCTGCTGTCAGTCAAACACCTCTAGGAAAATATTTTCCCGTCTCAATAACATTCGTACCCTGCTCAGATTTCTCCGTGCCGAGACAGTTCCATCCCGATCCTCACTCACCTCCTCGTGCTTTAAATCTTTTCATCCCTTTCTGCAGAGAGAAAAAAAAACTCCACTAGTTTTGGACTCCTTTTGCTTCATGAACCTCTTCCTCTTTCCCTCCCCAGGTCCCTTCTCTCCTGCTGGGAGTCGCAGGGCAATGTAGTTTCATTTCCTGCCCTGCTGAAATCAATGCTTTCTGAAGACAAGCAGGGGTTAGAGACTTAGAGGGAAGATGGAGACAGATGTATAGAGAGACAGGAAAAGAGAGCAGAGCTAGGTGTGAGAAGACTGCTGGCATGCGGGACACAGCCGTACCAGCATATAACCTTAAAGTGGGGTTGCTTCCAAGTCGGCGTCAACTTTGATAAACATCTACCGGGAAGTAAAACAACCGTTCAAAGCAGAAATATGAAAAACAGGAGGGCCGCTTTAATGGGTAAACTCAATTTTCCCCTCAACACTCCCCATCATTTTTTATTCGCCTCAAAGACGGATGGGGGAAAAAAAGAAAAGCACTCGGCGTCCCACAGGATAAATGTATGAATTCCTGGTCAGGAGCGAGCCAGCTGACGAGATCCCTCTCCAGCTTACGCCGGGTTCGATACAAACACGAATTGAGCAAACACAAAAGGAAGAGAAGTGGAGGAGATAACATACATTTTGTCACTTTTAAAACAAAGAGATTCCTGCTCCATGACTGTACCAGATTTTCTTTCATAAGCATTCCTGCAGATCTGACCACGAAACCCACGGGCCGCTCAGACTTCAAACACAGGACTGCCTCCATCATTCTAAGCTCTGGTTAATGCATTCGGACAGTCAGAAGCACATAACCTTCGGTCCTGCTGATATTTTCACTCATTTGCTACAAAACAGACACACTCTGGATAGTTAGGCAACAAAGGAATCAATAACTTTTCACCTTGGGGGGAAAAAAAGTTGCCTTATGGTGAGGCCATCAAGCCAAAAGGGATATGAGTATGGTAACAGCTATTCCTCACCACTATAAAGGGATCTTTGAAGGCTTGCCCAAACTCTTAAGAGTTAAGCATGCCATAATCTGCTAAAATCATGCTACCACCAAGTTTCTTGAACAAAAGACAAAATGGAAAATTAGAATCTTAAAGTGAGAATTTTTTTAAATCCACATCGTTGAACATTTTTCCTCTTTCACCAAATCCGATCGATGACAGAAGACTTGACCGCACAGGGACAGCAGTTTCCTGGTTGGTGCTAAATCAGCCAGATGCCTGGGCAGCAGCGGTTTGGTAGATGGGCATTTAACTGCAGTGACTGCATTTCAGACTCACATCCAAATGAGACCTTTAACTCCAGATTCCTCGGTGAATGCGGTCGACACAGGATTAGAATGGATAGAAAGGGGATTTCCATTCAAGTCAAATTTCTTATGGTCATTTGTGCCTTTTCCCCCTCTCTATTCATGCTAAGTCACTGTTAGATTTATAGTTGCGTGCTTGCATCTAAATTTTGCCCCTGAAATCTGGTGTCACAATTCGCAGGCCGCACATGCAAACAGACCTGTTTTTACCACGAAATGCTGACTTGGCAGCGTTTGTCAGCCTAATGGAAAAAAATGTGCGAGATCAGTTGGACAACGGGACTGTGCTGCCACTTCAAGGCGCAGCCTCTCTCGAGTCTTTTTGTGTGAATCAAGTGGCTGGGTAAACACTGGCTGCTGGTTAAACAGGGCGCCTGCACGGAGAACAAGGTGACGAGGCTTTGGTTAAACAAACACACTAAGGCCATGTCTCCACTAATGCTAATACAAAGACATTTGTTGAAGGTGACTACGCTGCACTGAAAACACGCTGGATTTAGTAATATTACCCCTTACTTGTTTAGTTATGTTGGATTGTATTTCTTTAATATATGTCTGGACCAAAAGTCCTCACACTAGAGCCAGATGGATGTTTTGGGCGTAAAAAATTCAAATGCTGATATTTTGGCACTTTCTGCCAATGTGTTTCACACACTCTGCCAGATGTACTGCCGACAGTGCTCAGAGTCGATCCTCTGCTAAACCAACCAGGTGCTGACAATGTTTCTAAATGACTGACTTTCCTTTCCTTTTGTACTGTGTTTTTTTATATATTGCATTAGTTTAGTTACATTGTAATACAAATATATCCATAGAAGATAGACTCTGCTTAAGAATGCACAATGCACAGCCACGACCCACAGCAAACCAGATCCTTTGATGGGAAAAAGACTGAAATAAGAGGGTGAACTTAATCTGCGATTTTGAAAATAATTTGTTAGATATGCAGATGATATGATTTCTGTTTGTTTATTTAGTTTTTATTGTCTTTTTATTGTCATTTATCCCAAATTACTCAAATTCACTAATTCAGCAGATGTTGTGATGAGGTGAAATAAGATGAAAATGGTGGCAAAGTAAGTTCAATTCAGTTTAGTTTTATTTGTATATAGTTCCAAATCTCAACAATAATTGCTTCAAGGAACTTGACATTGTATATTAAAGAGCCTGCAATACTAGAATGAAACCCCTATGAGCAAGCATTTGGCGACAGTGGGAAGGAAAAACTCCCTTTTAACAGGAATAAACCTCAAACAGAAAAAGGCTCAGGGATGTGATATGCGACTGTGAGGTCTTTAAGATACGGTGGGGCTTGATTCAAGACCTTGTTTGTAAGGAGAAGGCTTTTGAATTAAATTCTGCAATTAACAGGGAGCCAATAAAGAGAAGCCAGTATGGCAGAAATGTGTTTCTCTTTCAGTCAGTTTGAGAGCTCAAAGCCTGCTGATTGCAGCATTTTTATTCCCCAATAACAAACACAACACATAAATAAAGTGAAAGGGGCTCAGTGTTGTTTTAGCAGATCCCTAAACCTGTTTAGTGGCCAAAGCGACTTGTTAAACTGGCAGCTTTGCACTAAAAACCTGTTTATTCCCCAAAAAGAAAAAATGCCTCAGCTTCTGGCAACGACAGGATTACAGTTTCTGTGGGCACTAAATGTAATCACAAAGCAATGACAGGCCAAAGACACAGGAAAACACTTCTCTCTGCATCTTATACAAACAGAAAAACCTCCTGAGTGGCTGCACGAGAGCCTAAACAGACACGCACACATTCAACAAGGAAGCGCACAGTTTATTCAAGCCGAACACAAATCATAAGATGCCCCGTAAAATCTAATTTCCTGAAGCCCAAACGTGTCTGGTTCAAGTATTTTGCAAGCAGAGTGAAGTCTATATGCCGAGCACTTTCGGTGTGTGCTACAGTTTTGCTCCGGAGGCATGAAAAAAGAGAGAGAGAAAGTAAGAAAAATAAAGATTTGAGCGAAGGATCTGCCGGGAATGATTTTGGAAATTGTGAGAAAAACGCATGTGATACGGTTCTATTAATAACTGCAGAGTGATAAGTTTATACAAATGCCACTGTGGAGCTGATGGTCCAGTGCTTTTTTTGCAGCGTAACCACTGCGTTCTGAAAAGATTACCCACAGAGCCTCAAAGACGCATCAAGAGTTGCGTTGACCACAGAAAAATCTGGCTAAAGATCCCTGTCATGATCACGCCATGGCTGCAATGAATCAATTGAAAGAATGAAGTGTTTTTGCGTCAGCTGACAGCACAAGATGCCTCTCCATCTCAGCTCTAGTATGAGAAGCCGCGTACTGGCAAACAATCCTGCCAGAAAGCCTGCACGAGTCGTTATCTTTGTGTCCCTGAAGAGCGTAGGAACTGCTGTGGAGCCACCCTGCTCTCAGTTATTGTTGAGTAAACACAAGCAGCTCAGCCAAGAGCAGGATGTCAGTCAGCCAGGCAAAGAAAGGAGAAAAAGTGGAGGAGCCACTCAGAAACTGAAGAGAAGGAGAGGGGGGAAAGAGACAGCGTGTGTTTGAGAGAGAGAGGACACAGCCAGGAAAGTGAGAAAGTACAGAAAAGAAAATTAAAAGGGAAAGAATGCCAGCATTAGCATGTCATTGCCAGCCAGATAGGAACAGTGCCAAGGAGTTTTGATGTCATGCTGATGGTTTTGAAGGGTAGCAGAGGGGCTGACTATTTTCTGATTCTCATCATGGGGGGAAAAAAACGTCTGTGTCCCCATGAAAACATGCAATGATAGGCACGGCTTTTCTAAAGAATGCAGATCATCTGTAACCACGAACACTGTGTACTTGTTTAATGCTTTTGACCATTCCTCCAGTGTCACCTATCAAAGTGAACACTCCTCCTCAGGCTGGTTAACCCTAACACAGAGAGAGAAAAAGATCACGGTAATCAACCTACACAGAGGCTTGTGTGCAGTCCTCCAAGCAGCTAAACAGACATTATGCTGTGCGTAAGTCAAGCGCCCACCAATTAGCAAGTAGGCCTAAACAGGAAAGGGACTTATCCAAGTTGCGTCCACCACGAAGAGGACGAATGAAAAAAACAAATAAAGGTCGTCGTACCACTGAGGAGAAATCAGTGAAAAAGTCTGCATATGTGGCATCTGTCTTCTCTGAGACACAAGTTAAATGTTAAAGGACCCACATGGACACAAATATGGACAACTGTGTCACTCATAATCAGTTGTTCCACATATTTTTGACACTGCCCCCAAGTGGAAGTATGCAGCTACCACAGATGTGGGTCTGAGGCCTTCGGTCCAGCTGCGGTGACTAACTGATGAGTTGATTTAGTGAAAAATGCTGCAAATTGTGTGGTTCCAGCATCACAACTCTGATGATTTTCTGCATTTCTTTCTTTTAGATCTTTGGATTCTTTGGATTTTGAAGCTTTAGCCATAGAAAAGTTATCTCAGACTCAAGTGTTATGGACTAACATATTACCAATTGAATGCAGAAACAAAATAGCAGATTAAAAGAGAATGCCAAACCCTATACTTAAACAGCTGTGAAGAAAGGACACGCATATTTCTAGTTTTGCACACAAATATGACAGTGGCATCTCTCTTAATAGTCCATAAAGTGAACATATCTTTCATGGAAAACAAATATTGATGTTTTTGGCAGTGACGCCCATTAAATTGGGGGTATTTAATCCCCTTGGTGGGAGCGTGGTGTTGTACAAAGATTTAATTGTGGCTGAACTGAGATCTGCCCGTCTGCTTCCAGTAGGAGTTTCTGAAGTCCTTAATGCTTTGCAAACAGGGCTTAAAAAGATTTACTCTGGCACATACAGGAGAGTTTAAAAAGCCATGTTTCATCCGAACCCCTTATTAAATGAAATGTAGCATGATCTCCACATATTAAGCACGAGCTGTGAAGGACACTTGCAAAGCAGTAATTTGATAAAACTCGAACAAGGAGTGGGGCTTCAGTGACATTTAGCGCTCTTTAAAGCAGCGCCCTTTCCCCACGGTCCACAACGCGAAACCGTGCCAAGTCCGTATGGAAAATTGATATGCAGTATGTGTGGCTTATTCCATTAGACTCATTAAAGTGTCACTTTGTCATCAGCACGCTCTCTCGTGCTTAAAGCCTACCTTACAACTGCAGCAAAGGACCCATTGTGTTGTGTGTATAAAATACAGCACAGAGCTTCTTTTTTTTTTTTTTTTTAATGTGGCAGGAGTAATTTGTCTTCCAGGCAGCAGCCGAAAGACATCAACACAGAAAGTATCAAATGGAAGGTATAGAAAGCAAGTTCATTTGCGGTTGGACGTATACGGTACAGGTCAGTCGGCGGGAGCGGGAAAATATGGCCAATTAATGCTCTGCTCTGGAGAACGCCACCCTAATGCAGCTTATTTCCCCGCTCAGTCTAGACTCTCACTCTGCTAAAATCATTCAAGTGCCATCTACACGCTGGCTCCTCAACTGCAGCACCAAAGCCTGAACCGATGTTGTTTCTCCTTTTTTCTTAATCCAGACCGCAGTTCCCTGAACCCTGTAGAGGCTTTTTCCCTTCTAACGGGCTGACCTCCTGTGCAGACAGTAAATTGCAGGAAAAAGGTTTTCACGCTTGGCTACAGTTTGTAGTGGCAGAAACTTTATCAAACCTCTCCAAAGAGGATCTGAGTGCAGCGCTTTTAGCCTTTGATTAAACGCTGCCTCTCCAAGGAAAACCTTGCCACTAAAACACCACCGCGCTCCACTGAGTCCGATTTGTGGAAATGGGAGCATTTTTCTTTCTCTTTTTTTTTTTGGTGTGTGCCAGTATTGCGCAAATGCAGGAAATTTACACTTCTCGTTGCTCACCAAAAAAAGGCTTTTGCCTCACTTGGCAGAGCAGATATACAAAAGAAGGGAAACTCAAATCTGGCTCTCCTTTTAAAAAAATTCCTTTGACAACCCAAGCACTGACGGCATATTATCAGGACATTCCAGCCAAGCAACATAAGGAAAGTTCTTCTGAATCCCCTATTATGTGAATACTGCAATTGTGGGTCTTATTAGGGAAAAAAAACAACCAAAAAAGTTGCACTCAAAGAGTCATTTGATATCTTGAAACTTTTTATTATCATTTGGAAGCAAATTACCTGCTGGCTCTACATCATTTAAACAATTATCACACAATATTCTCCAAAACAGTTTGCCCCGTGGCAGCACTGAGGCACGCCGAGCCTCGGCAAACACATGTGCCTAATAACGAGTGGGAAGTAGGTAATTGCCAGTGCACGACATAGTTTACACACCGGCGCTTTAAATCAGTGACATAAAACAGAGTCTGAGCTTATGATTTACAGCCGTGTGCTGATTAAATTAGCGTCTATGCTTTTTCTCCCAGTTTCGCACACTCAGAACTGAGTCAAGCTGTCTCAAAATATGTAGAAGTGTGAGTGTGTGTGTAAAAAAAAAAGACATACATCTCTTTCACACACACGCTTCCTGCCACATTCTTTTGCGTCTGCCAAAAGCTTTTAGAGATGCTCGGCAGTTGATGCCTGACTTAGTGTAATGTGCAATGTCAAGAGTGGAGGAGTGGAGTTTTAGACGCAGCCGGGTCATCGATCTTAAAGAGATGTACCACTCGAGACCGAGCCAAACATTTCCCAGAGCATCTGGATAAAACGCTGAATAATTTGAAATAGGCACTCTCAAAGTGAGAAACAGCAGCAAGTAGCCATCACATGCACAGCACAGCTTAAAAAATACAAAATGAAAATCAGCAGAAGGAGTGGCTGATATGTAAAATTTTTAACAAGTCTCATAAAAGAAATGAAACCACAAATTCTGAGCTTTCTTTTTCACTTCATGTGGTCTGCTCCCCCAAATAAGACTCTAAGAAAACACCAGGAGACATAAAACAGTCCAGATAGGCATGTCAGTGGCAGACGCACCAGGACAAGCTCCTACACACTCAGCCTGTAAGACCAATTGGATTTTCCAGGGGTGAAGTGCCTTTATTGTCAACAGTGTGTCCCGCTGAAAACTGTACCGCGTCAGTTCCACCCGGCATGATTTATAGCCTTCCCAAGTGTTATTAAATGGCTAAATGCAATTCTAAACACATTTCCCATAGTCCCTGCCCTGCACTGGACCTTTTCATGCCCAGAGGTGAATGTCCCACATTCAGGAACATTTACACAGTTTACATGGATTTAACACATTTTTTGTCCATTCGGTTTTAGGAATTTGTCATAAGATTATCACTGAGCTGACAGACGAAGATGCGGCGCTTATCTCGATGTTTAAATAAAAAGGTGGGACTTTTTAGCATGACTGCTTTTAGCTGAAATCTGATTTCCACGCGGTTCCACCCGGGTTCAAACTCAGGTGATTCAAATAAAAAAAGCCCTGCTGGCACAGCAAAAAATTATAAAATAAAATCAAATCATGTTTGGACAAAAAATTAAAATCCCGTTAAACTTTAGGGGGGCCTTTTTTTGTCCCCCACTCTGCACAAATGCATGGCAGTAACATTTGTGATTTACAAGTGAAGCAGTGCCTATAAGAATAAAATCTCACGATCTGTTCCACATAATTTCATTGGTTTTAGCACCCTGAGGGCTGATAGTGATGCCTAAACTGCTTTTGGCAAGTAGAGAGTATGCACAGGGAAAATCATCAAATTTTCCTACAATCAGCCAGTGGTGTATGTTAACTGACATTTTCTAATCCTGCAAACGAAGAAAGTATTTCCTTAGGTTTAAAATATTTTGTGAAAGGGTGCACAGATTTTTAACCACTAATTTGCACACCCTTTTGCATGTCCACCATATAAAACAAAAATCCTTCCCTGCGACCGGGGAAACGCCTGACCTTTCCTGGAAATGCTCGCATTTAAACCACAGTGACAGACTTGTGACCTCCGACCTTTTGAATGGAAGCACACAGCCTGCCCAGCGCACCAGACGGCGGCAAATAAAGACAACAACGACCACACTTTAAAGATTCCTCTTTGTCCCGTTTGCTCAGTTGCAACCACAGTACAGCCCCTGATCACTTTGTCCGGAATTATTGTCTTAACATTTGATTACAGTGAAACCGCACTGTTGTTCCTCTCTGACTCTCCCCATTACAGCGAACCGCCGAAAAAGACAGCATTGCCCACAAACATATCCTGGAGCTGCTGTGATTAAGGGATAAAAAAAAAAGAAAGTTTGTAAATGAGTGTCATTAATGTGCAGCACACCAGTAAATTTCATCATAGAGTGACATTCGTTTGAATGGAGAGAGAAAATCAGAATGAAAGTCACTGGAAGCAGCAGCTGCCGATTATCTCTGGGAGAAAAGGAGACTGAAGCTTTTTTGTTTATAGATGATATTAGTTGAAGAGGGTGCCATGGAAGTTCTTCATGGAAAACAGTATTAGCATTTGAAACTTAATTTTCAGAGTATTTTCCCCTGTGGATCGTATGTGGGTGGGTGGGAAACAGTCGTTTCCACTTGTCTCTTTCCAGATATGAAGTACCTAAAGGAGCAGGGGGTTTGGCTCCTCTCCACTTCATATTCAACCATTAAACTCCATTTGAGGAATAAGTTATAGCTAACTCATCCACTTAAGTAATGTGAATTAACATTCCTCCCTTCCTCAGAGCAAAAAAAGAGAGGACTGAGGATACAGAGAGGAAAGAGAGAGAGAGAGAGAGAAAAGACGGGCCTGGGTGAAATGCTTGACACCCAATACAGGAAATGCTGCACACCTTCACTGTAAATAACAGTTGAAAAGGCATTTATGGAGGACAGGGGTAATCCAAGCAAACCCCGAAAAACTTTCCGGAGACAATTCATCACCACTGGTCTGGATGGGGAGGATTGTTTTATACACTATAAACACTTAAAAGCCAGGACAAAGGAGGAAAATGCCTTCCAGGAGCAGCTTCGTAAACAATTCAAACTCAATTCAAACTCAGTTCAATCACACTTATGTGAGTCAGCCACAGGCCACTCGCATTGCCTATCAGGTCATCTTTAACTTTAAGATGCCAGCACAGCACAGGCACACATGGCTCTGTGCAGTGCAAACAGCAGTGAGAGAGTCTGGACACACAAATAAACTATAATAAAGAGTTATTTAAATGTCTGTTTTGCAGGATACATGTATGCGTAAACATAATCATGTTTCCAAGAGGCCACAGGCTTCTGGAGCCCATGCATGCATCTCCATCTTACTGCCTTAATCAGCGATAACCCCTCCCGCCATCAACCAAACCTAACACTACATGCAGTGGTTGTTTGCCTTTTAAATAAGCCTTCACACATTCCTTATCTTTAACTCTCAGATTTTTGAGGGGCGTGGTTAGAGTGGGCACAATGGGCATCCAGCTGACTCGTTAAGCGCCCCCCTATTGTCCGCCACTGGAGTGGAGTATTTCCCCGTGCCGAGCCTTGAGAATGACAATGGGACGATAATCTAAAAAAACCAAAGATCATTTGCATGAGAAGAGAGGCTGAACGATGGGCGGCAGCATGGGGTCACTTAGCAGATGATTTCAGGAGCCACAGACAAAAAGTCGGCCTAAAATATACAAGCAAAATGTAAACATGGGCATGGATGGCTTAAAACGTCTTTACAGCACGTTAAAGTAAAAGAAGCGCAACGCCGCTGCGGAGCGCGTTTGGAACATGTTGGAAGCCCTTGCTGGAGTTTTTCCTCAAGGCTGACAGATTAGAAAGTTGAATGTGAGGAGAGGAGAGTGGGAAAATGAATGATTTTAGAAGTGAGGGCTAAGGAAAAAAAGTTTTGGGAGACTCACCAGACGCGCTCAGGTCCAGGACACTTTGGAGGAGCAGGGCGATCCAGAGCGCGCAGGGTGGACATCTCCAGAGTCGCTGGTTCGCCGCTGCCCGGTTTGGATACATTCCTTCGGTTGGGTATTAAACCTTTGCACCGCTTTTCACATCCACCACACACAATAATCAATTTCGAGTCCGTCCCCCTCCAAAAAAAGTAAAATAACACCAACAATAATAATAATAACCACTCAAAGCTCGGCGTTTTGATCAGTTCTAAGTTGTTTCAGCAGCTTTTTCAAAGCCCACCAAAACTCTCCCTAGGATGAAAACAAATTGGTGCTTCTTGAAGAAAGCTGTCTCCGTCTGTCCTGGCTTTGGTGCCTTTCCTCTTCGCTCGAGCCCAGCTCCGCTTTGCCTCCTCTCAGTCTGTCTCTCTCTCCTTCTCCGACTGAGCGCAATCCTTCCAGCAAACTTCATCGGGAGAAGTTGTGCCCACAGAAGCCACATGGCTCTGATTAACCAAGTGTCGCCATCGTGCGTGCACTACAGGAACTGTCCAGATGGCGGCCAGAGTCTACCTCGTGTTTTATTTTTCATCTGTGAGTAAAATATTTGAGGAGTATTCAGTTTTTAGATGGAGACCCAGCATTTATGCTTCCTGCTTTACTTCAGTTACTAAGATGCTTAAAAGAAGTGATCAGTGATTCAACTCTCTGCCGTAAAATTCACGACAACTGAATTTATATGTACAGCTGTTTATATCTAACTATAATGTGCATCCTATAAACCTTAGAACGAACGTATTTGTTGTTCTTTTTTAAAATTTGCATATTGATTGCATAGTTTTATATATTGACCCATTTTATATTTGTTATGTCCAATTTGGGGCTTTTCCGGATAAATAAAGTGTAGCAATTAATACAAAAATCAATAATTAAAAGAAGACAGCATTCCCTCTAAGCCACGTGTAAACGGATTCCCTGGATCCAGAAGTCATATTTTCTTGAGAACATCAAATCAAAGTCTAGCGGTTGTTTTTTCCTTTTTAATCTGACATGTGATTGTAAAGATACTGCAAGATCTGAGCATCTTTGCCCAATTTCACTATGGTGAAGAGTCCTTTCAAAAGTTCCTGGATCCAGATCCAGATCGGCTGCACCTTTGGCAAAAAAAATTTTCATGCAAATCCCCCCTTTTTTTAAGTGCAACCAAACCAAACCAATCCCATAACTTCCTTGGTGGAGGTAATTAAATAACCAAAGAAAGCTTCTCAGTTCCCTGCAGGCTGAGAGGCACTAAACAGCCTTTTTGTTCGAGCTGTCACTGGTACACATGATTTATAAGGTCCAGTGGTTACAAGAAGGAAAATATTCTCTAATGAAAAAAATACACTTATAAGAAATTCAAGGAGTGTGAACTGAAGTTAGCCTTATGAATGTGCTTTATTGCACTAATGATGTTCAAGGGAAGCCCCTTCACAGTCTTTTTTTTTTTTTAACAAACACAACTTCCTGTTTCCTGTGAGCTAACGCTATAGAAGATCAGATTAATCTGATTTAAGAAGCTGCAAATGTAGCTTAACTGATCTCTCTGTATTAACTGAAAATAATCCATCTGGTGCTGTTTAATATAGTTTTTCTTTTATATTTTTAATTAGGTGAATAATGTAATGTACTAAAAAACCATATGCAAATGTTTAACTCATTTTACATGCATAAAGTGTATAAAAACAGATGAAAACTGGAAAGTTACAAAAAGAATGAAAAGACAATGTTCTCTTGTGCCTGACTGCACACACACACACACACACACACACACACACACACACACACACACACTTCAATATAACTATTCAGACGTTTACAGTACGACTGACCAAATTCACTTCTCCTCTGTAAATCCACATCCTGTTTAATTTCACTCTGCTGACTTCTGGATTCTGACACATGCATTGTCTCTGCAGGTGTGTGTGTGTGTGTGTGTGTGTGTGTGTACACAGAGGATTTTGAAAGCCATTTTGGGGAGCAGGAAAAGAATGGTAGCAATTTAGTATCTCCGGTTCTCCAGTGCAGCGACCCACCTCTGCTCATTAGAGGGAAACATCATCCTCTCTGAGGTATGTTTTGATTTAGCTGTTACAGAATAAAGGAAAAGTGTGCATAAATAGTGCTCGACACTGAATTATTTGCCAGACTTGAGAGACAAACATGAAGTGGGTTGCTCGCAAGCAGCAGTGCTTTACCCTGTACAGTTATCCCTCCTCTTTCTCAGCTCCAAGAGCCCAGAACATGGTCCATGCCTGTCTCATGGCCTCTTTTCCTTTCTTAAATCCATATGGACTCAAAGTCATCCCAGAGAACCGGGATAACACTCTTCTAACCCACTTTAAACCCTGATGCATTCAGTGGTCTGTACAGTGGCCCTAAGAGGTCAATGCACTGCAACATAGAAAACACACAAATAAACAGAAACAGACACAAGAAAATTAACTTAAGTCCTTAAAGGTAACTTGGTCTGCTTTTATTATTATTATTATTATTTAATCTGTTATAGTAATAGATGGATCACATTAAAAATGAACAAAGTTTCAAATAATAAGCTCATCATATGTGCAAAGTAACCCATATGAGCCAAAAGCTCTCAGGGGTTCAGACTTCACTAAATGCTCGTCTTCAGGCAGATATCCCTAATATGGCCACCTCAGGCCCACAGCACTGGCTGTGAGCCCCACCGACATGCTTTTCAAACCTTCTGTCTACAAGAGGCACTCAGTCAAATTTAAATATAGGTGAAATGGAGCTAAAAAGGTCTGTTTCAGTCAGTGGGCGAACTGAGTGGCTGCACAGAGGCCCAGTGTGACAAATAAGGATTGTTTGGAATTGTTAAGCACACAAAGATACTCCAGCAGAACCTGACAATTAAAAACATGGAGCTGGCAGTTAGTATGACAGGTGCCCTTTAATCAAAGACACATTATTCTCCACTGTGTGACTCCGTTCGCTCTGCAGCCAAAACTTTAATTGCTGATCCTTACAAGTACCTGGGGATTTAATTTGACTGACTTATACTGAACACCTTTAAATAAACAAGATTCTTGTCTTGAATTGAAAGATGGCTTTCTTTTTCCAACTGCAAAACCAGGATGTAGCCAGTCTTCATGTTTAACCTGAGATATCCCCTGACACTGGGAAAACTGGTTTCAGTTACCTTAAACTTGAAATGGGATGAATTGTAAGCTGTCCTAAAATGAATTACACCCCCTTGGTGTTCCTGCAACTGTTTTTATTCATTTCTTGTATTATTTATTTATGTTATTTCCATCTGCTAGCTGCATTCTTGTAATTGTTATTGTTCTCAAGTCTCTCTTGAAATGACAGATTAAATGAAGTTTCTGTTAAACCCTTCAAATACTCACAAACAAGCAAATCCAGAAACTTTAAGCTCTCTCAAGACTGTTCTGTGTTAAATTTCTTTATTACTGTGGATTGTACATCAACACACTTTTGCAGTGTCCTTGGTCTGCAACTACTGGAGTAGCTGAGGAAATTAGGAATACATTGATTACGATGGTTGAGAGATATAAAGCAGCCGACTGAAACAGCTGCCTGATCCTCTGATCGAAACCAGGGCTGCGGTCAGGTCATGTAAATAAATATGGCAATTCATGATAAATGAGTGTTCAGCTGCACTTTAACACATTATATATAAGAAGTCTTTCATACCCGAGTTTAAAGCTGGTGAAAGGGAATTGTTTTTTTAAAGATATACTTCTGCTTAAGTAAATTCATGGTGAAGCAGTGAAGTGGGCTCGGACACTGAAATATGTCAGGTTGCCACTTTGAGAACTCCTGGTGGAGCGTCTTCGCGACCCAAGACCTTTATTGCATCTGCATGATTTCACATAACAATTCAATTAAGGCAACAAAGGGCTTTTGTTCTCCAGCGATATCACACCGAGAGCAAATTCAAACTAAATAACCCTAAATAACTGTCAAACCAGAAGAAATTGGGCATGACTGATTGCAGTCTGCAGAAAAGTGTGAGGTGACGTGCACCATCCATATGCCCCATTTCCCCCTCTCTGAAGCACCTTTTGAGATTTTCAGTTTAAGCAACTGGACGAGTGTTTAGGTTTTCTCCACAGTAAGGAGACTCGGCGGGGTGGAGGAGGCTTTGGAGGGGGGAAGACCTCACTATTGCACTGACCAAGTAGTGAATTTACATCTGATATTGGTCTGTTTTTCTTTTTGCCTGATGTCTGTCGACTTCATTTTGACCAAAGCAGGACAAGATTATTAAAATTGCAACCATGCATGCTGAAATCCTCTAACTTTCATGTCGGAGTGGAGCAGGGTTCTAAAGGGCTCTTTGAAGAGCAGATCCCTTGGGCTTTCTGCTGTGGCCACAGCAATCGGACAGGGAGGCTCTTTGTTAAAAACCAGGCGATGATGTCTCAGTCAATAAAAGAGCATGAAAGTTGATGACGGCGATAATGATAGGCCTTAAAAATTGCCTTCCTACATCTTCTCACTATGTTCTCTCTTTCTTTATATCCTAATAACACTAACAGCATGCACTTTTACTTGACGTTCCTTGCAATAACGCTGAAAATGTGTTAGCACTTTGCATTCTTCGAGCAGCGGATAACTGAGGACAGTTTTCACCACAGTTTAGACATCTTTAAACAGCTGACAGACTGTCTGGCCTCACTGCGTCGTCTGTGTTCACCCCACCAACCCCCCAAAACAAAATGTAACTTCATAAGGAACACACTACAATCTGTGCTGATACAACAGCATGCATCATGCAGAACTGCAGGGGCCTCTTTCCCTCTGTCAGTTCTTCACTGTGAGCAGGCAGCACCTTTGTGATATACAATTAGGAACTGCAAAGATATCAAATTTCCTGCAAGAGAAACTCAAGGAAATAGGTCAGTGTATGCAACGGTGCCAAGGCAACGCTTTATTGTCCTTTTCCTGTCTCTACAGGGTCCTAAATTATGTGAAGTTTCAGTTAGCAGACCAGTAAAGGGCTGCAGTTGATTGTTGTCTACATTTACTTTGTTTTGTTTGTATTTGTGTATGGAGTGGGAATAAATGGAGCGATGAGAGAATGGCTTTTTTCGTCTCGTCTGTGACGGTAAAATTTAGCTTGTTGATTTGTGGTAAGGCCTCAGCACCCACGTTTCTTTCATCTTAAATTCTGACATGGTCCCCCCATAGCCCCTTCATCAAACACACACTCCACAGGACAATGGGCCGCATAAGTGTGGTGTCTCCTGGAGTATTTGTTGACTTATTGCCTGCAGAGCCAGAGGAAGAGTTGGAAGGGATTCTAACTGGACCAAATCCAGGCTCCGTGCAATGTTTGGTAAAACTGTGTGGTCAGAACTCATCTTGTCCCAGTTTTTATAGCCTCACACATCATCCTGTACACTTCAGCTCCACACCCGGAAAGTTGAGAGTGTAAAGATGGCGATGACTCATGCAGTGCCTCCACATCCATCAATGCAATTTTTGGGGGTGTCTAAGACATTTTTAAAATCACACACTGAGCTCAAACTTGTTCACATCTAGAAAATGAACTAGCACATCAAATAAAAACACACTGTATTTATTTCCAGTCTTCAGATTAAAAATATATAATATACAATATAGTGTCATTTACATTATATAAGTAGAGCAAAGACTTTTCATTGGGACTGTGGAACCAATGGAACAGCATGAGCAAAAGACAGATCAAACCTCTGCTCATTGCTTAAAGGGCCTATAACGGGCAGATATGGTTCAAAACTGGGTCATCTGTTTCTGTGGTTTTGGATCCTGAGACCACAGAATACCTTCAAAGGTCTCTTGAACCATGCCTATTCTGAGCTGGGGGGGTTTTTGTGCTGATTTTTTGTTTTTTGCTTATTACTGTACAGTGAGTAATTAAAAAGAAGGCCATCACATGATAGATGCTCCACAGCAGCCATGGAAGGACGTGTGTTTTTATGAGAAGTACCAGCATTCATCTGCTCTTTGTACCAAACGAAAACAAAAGCAAGATGCACAATGCAGGTACAACAAGTCCACACAAATCCACCTTAAAATGCATATAAACAGAGCACACAGAATGCGAATGCAGTTCATGTGCAATGGGCCATAGAGTAACTTGTACACAGACACAGACATGGAAGGATTGGTGCTGAAAACGTCTTGAAATTTGACATTTCTTCAGTTGTTGTATTCAGTGTAATGGGTATTACATTTTTAGATAAAGCATCAGCGGACTTAAAATATAATAATGACAATCAGCTTTATTGACCAAGTATGTCTACACATACACAAGACAAGACAAGACAAGACAAGACAAGATAAGATAAGATAGAACAAAACAGTATATACAGTACACTTTGACGGTGGATGTTTTAGGTACAGCCTCTGTGTGAGTGTCATCAGTGTCCATCAGAGTGACTACCTGTGGAAAAACACTGTACAGATATCTGCTTGCTTTACTGTGCTCTGCAGTGGCTAGCAGAGGCGAGGACTTGGAACAGGGTGTGATGGGTCTTGCACTGATGTTGCCTGCTTGTTTCCTGATTCTGTATTTATACAAATCCTGAATCGAGGGGAAGTCGGCACCAGTGAATTTTTGCTCCAGACCTCACTGTTCATGGTTGTCTGTTCTTGTCCTGTTTGGTGGCTGATCTGAACCATACAGTGATGGATGAGCAGAGAACAGGCTGGATTGTTGAAGATCTCCTGAGGCAGGTTGAACGTCCTCTGCTGGGTCTTTTTGATGATTGTGTCTATATTGAGTGACCACTTCTGGATGGAGGAAGGTTCCTCCTGAAATCCATTGTCATCTCTACAGTGTTGAGCGTATTGAGCTCTAGGTTGTTCCGATTGCACCACAGGACCAGTTGTTCAACCCCATGTTTGTATGCAGACTCATCGCCATCCATGATGAGTCGGATGACCGTCATGTCATCTGCTTCCTGTCTGTCAGTAAGTTTGTGATCCACTGACAGATGGAAGCTAGTTTGGAGTGGAGGACTTCAGGGATGATGGTGCTGAAGTGAAGTCTATAAACAGAATTCTAGCATTTGTGCCAGGGCAGTGATGGTGTTGCAGGATATAGTGCAACACTATGTTGACATCATCCACCGAACCGTTGGACCGGCAGGTAAACTGCAGGGGGTCCAGAAGGGGACATGTGATGTCCTGCATCTAGATCTACAACTAGAGACATCAGGGCAACAGGCCTGTAGTCTTTTAACCCAGTGATAGAGGGTTTGAGCTGCACCTGTACCTACAGGTGGTAGAGCAGGTCAGCTACTAACCAGAAGGTTGGTGGTTCGATCCCAGTCTGCATGCCAAATATCCTTGGGCAAGATACTAACCCCATGTGGCTCGTGAATGTGTATGAATGTTAGATAGGCACTAACAGTTTAGAAAAAAAGTGCTTGTGTGAATGGGTGTGATAGGGTAAATGAATTATATGTATAAAGCACTTTGAGTGCTCAGACAGAGTAGAAAAGCGCCATGTAGGAACCAGTCCATTTCTTGGGGACTGGGATAATTGTATATATGACAGCCACCCTTCCACTGAGGCCTATTCTGATGATGCTTTAATAAATTGATCAACTGAAGGGCCAGATGCCTCTCTAAGGTCCCATCAGATTTTTGCTGGATGTTTTTTCCTGATTTTTAAAGACATTAATTTCAGATACTATTCATCTACTGTAGATGTCTGTGTTATCTTTGGCATTTTTTGAAGACTCAACAAAAAAATGGGAAGAAATGTGTTTTTTGTTACAGGGGGGTAGCAAAAAAGAGACAATTTAAAACAATAGGCAAGTTTCACAATCAGATCTCCAACAAATGCTTCATCTTTAGGAGGAGAGAGCCCACGCAGGCACAGGAAGAAGATGCAAACTCCACACAGAATGGTCCCAGTCACCCTGAGGATTCAAACCCACGATCTTCTTGTTGTGAGGTGATAGTGCTAACCGAAGCATCACCATCCCATGTATGCATTACACAGGGTGCAGCAGAAGAGCTGCTCATTTTTGCACATAACTGTCAAAACTACCTCAGAATCTTATTACGATGTAATCCTGCTAACATACAGCATACTCATGCAGCATTCTCAAACTACCTAGAAAATGAAGGTCAGTCCTTGAATTGTGATACAATGACTGAGTAAAAGGATCTCATGTATTTAAGTGTTACTAAAACTATTTTTTACTTTACTTCAAATACTTTATATTAACATGACTAGAGAGCAAAAAGCCTTTGAGAATGGTGTCCTTGTCTGCCACATCGCCCTTCTTCTTGTATGAAAGCAATGAACAGGCTGCTCTTAAAAAAAACAAAAACAAAAACAAAAAAAACCACCCACACGGCACCATGCCAGCTCCAGAGAAAGCCATTTGGATATCTAATAGCTTTGGACCAGGTCAGCTTAATGTAAGCCTTATTGCGATTACCTGATGTAATGACAGCCAATCCAAATAGAGCCTGTAAGCCATTATGAGCCAAACAAGAGGAACACATTATGCTTTGCGCTATGTCAGCCTGACAGGGTCTGAACAACGCAGCATGAAAAAGTTTCCACCCAGTTACTGCGACTCCTAAGGGGATGGAGAGGAACTGTTTAGGGCAGTTATACATCCCAAATGTGCCTTTGAAGACTAGCAATCAGCCTTAAAACCCCCTATCTGCAATCTTAACGTAAACAAGAGAAGAAGGATTTGAAACATTTATTCAGAAATGGCTCTTAATAGTAAACAGTGCCACGTGAAATTTTTAAAGCCTTAAAAAATAAAAATCACAGGAAATGTATATTAACAGTCAGTTGTAACATAATGTCATCAAACAAGAAACTCTTTAGATAGCCGCAAGAAAATACAACTTGATTGGACAGTTAAGTCCAGCTCATGAACTTTTTTACTTGCTATAGGCTTTGGAGGCATTTGTGCAGGTAGAGCAGTTTGTGTTTAGAATGAAGAGGAATGCCACCAACTTCAAATGTGTATCATGTAAAAAGGTTCCCAGTAATACAGTACCTAACTTCTCCTGATCTACACCCCCCCTCAGAAAAATAAAAAAAATTCCATTTGCCTTTACATAGTTTTGGATCCTTTAACTTCCTGACACTATAACTAATCGGTAGGATTACAGAGACCATTGCTAAAACAAGAAGACTTGCGAGGGAGGGAGAGAACGCATCAGTTTATACTTCGCTTTCCTCAGGAATGTCTTTGGAGAGGCATCGTCGTCTTGGAAGCACTTCAGGCTCGTCCTACAGTTTGGCTCGCGCTCTGCTGGAAAAGATCTCAGCGTTTACATAGAATAACTTCCAAACTGAACAAAAAGCCATCACTAAACAACCCTACACACACGCACATACATTTTCACATTTGCCTTTTGAATGCTTTGTTTTCTTAATCGTGTTCTGTGCAGTTACCACTTCTCTAAATACCTGCTGGTTTCAAATGTTTTCTAATGAATGACAAGAATTTATTAGACAAACATTTAAAAAAAAAAAAAAATGTAACAAAGAAACATGACTACAGTTCTTTTATGTAAGGTTCTTTTATTCACTGGTGGACGTGTTGGTTTGACAGTAACTGTGGTTTGGTGTATCTCATTAGGCTAATTTGGTGGTTTTGGAGATCAGGAGGAGGAGAAGGCACCAGGTCAGTATGGGGGCGGGGAGTGGAGGGAAAGGGGTGAGGTTTCCCCTAATTGCTGAACTATGGTCAGTTTGGCACTTTATCAGTTTTATGATATACAGTTTAGGAACAGAGCAGGACAATAACATTGTTATTCCTGACATTACATGAAGCACAATTTTTCTTGAAATGAACACAGAGCATGTTACTGAAGCTAGCAAACTTTTTCTAAAGTCCAATCTTTTCTTCATAACGTCAGAACATAAGCTAATGCATTTATGTCATTTGAAGCTTAAAGGACAAGATCAGAACCCTCAGGCAGATGTTCACCAACATTTCAAAGAAAATACCATTAAGCTCACTGGGTACAAGTACTAGAGAAAGGAAATGGATAACTTTAAGCAAAAATTAAGAGCTGCTCATGTATTCACCCCGCGTGTTATTGTCCAGCTCTGTTTCTTTAAAAAGAGCCAGGAACTGAAGCCAAGACAGCATTCAAGGGCAGCATCACCCCAGAGACAGTGTCGGTATCCTGTTGCTGAGCATGAGTGGAGGCAGTGTGGCAACGGAATCATGTGATCACAGTCGGGCCGGTGCGTCCAGTCCTCTCGTGGAGCTGGGAGAGCTTGAGGGCGATGTCTACCAGAGGAGCCAGGATCGCCTAGACGAGATGCACAAAGAACAGTGAACGTCAGACTTCCTGTTCAGGTCATTCAGTTTATAGAAGTCCTTCAGTCACAAAGCAGCTTCTTCTGGTTCTGTATTGCTGACAAGCTGCCGTTAACGCCGCCAGTATGAGATATATGAGCAGAAACGTCAACTAGCAAGGCCCAACTGAAGAGCTGCTAAAATAAAACTACAGTTTGGTCCAAAATTTGTTAACCCCCATTTTAAGAAGCTCAGTTTTAAGTGGACAAATTACTTTAATTTTACATTTAAATATTGTTTTTAATACCTCAGACAAAATTCTGAGTTTCCTCCCCTGAGATATTCTGATCGACATTTACTTTTATTCAGTAACTGGAAACCACGGTCTTGTGATCAGGTGACCGACTTGGCTATTGAAGAATATCACGTTTCTTTGCTTTGAGAAACTTGTGTTTCCTTTGCAGTACGCTTTGGGTGGTTATCCATTTGCACTGCAAAGCTCTGTCTGTTTGCAGCTTTTAAATGGATCTGAGCAGAGACTACAGTCATCCTACTACTTCTATCAGCAGTCACATCATCAATAAGCACTAGTAATCCAGTTCCAATGGCAGCCATAACATTGGAATTATGAGTCGTTTCTCCTTACTTTTCTCTTCCTGTCATTGTAGTAAAAGTTCATCTTGATTTCATCTCTCCACTTTTCCCCCCCAAACTGTGCAGACTTTCTGACCTTCATGGTCCTCAATCCAAATCTAATTTAAAAACAACAACCACCAGTGGTTTGCAGCTACTTGTAAACCTGCATTTCCATTCATTAAGGCGTCTCTCAATTATTATGATCATCAACTTCTGAACAGGCCTCACCTGGCCATCAAACTGCTTGTCAATATAGTTATTTGTGAGTTGAAAATCTGCACTTCTATCACAGAGTGATGACTGATTCATGTCAAATCCACTACGGAGGTCTACAGAGGCAAAACTACAAAAAGTGTGGCCTTATGGGCTCAACTCTACATTCTTAAATCTACTATTTTTATGATTAAATTAGAAGAATCTATAAAATGTGACCAACATTTACACTGAATATGATTAACTGTGACAAAACACGACGCAGCGGATTCATAAAACAAGCGTTTTCGGTATCACAGTTTTGTGTGAGGTACTTTCTTTTCTTCTCTAAATCCACACAGAAATGAGGTTACCCCATGGGTGTGTAAATCAAACCCATCCAAAGTCAGCCAACTGAACCATTAACCTGCTGGCCATTTATCTGTCAAGCTCTGATTCTGAAGCAGTATGTTTCTGCTTATCTGTTCATTCAGAGTGTCCAAGCGCTGAAAAGGATAAAGAGCTGGAGCAGAACTTTTCCTTTCTTGTACTACATCACCTCCCTGTCTGCACCATTCAAAAGTATTTTATGAAGTGTCTAGTTGGAACTTGCACTCTTCATTTTTTCTTACCAGTCCTGATAACATAAGTCAAAACTTGGCCAAACATCTCCATCATCTCATCTCCCATGTTGAATAAAATCTCTCAAACTGTTTTGTTTTGTTTTTTTTGTTTTTTTGTTTTTTTTAGGGCTCCACCCACTGCTAGCTGGCCATCGTACACGTTACTGATCATTCCAGGCAATTCAAAAGGTCTAAAGCCCATGTGAATATTAAACTGCTCTAATATAGATGGATAATGGGGTGACAACCTTTATAAAGATCTTTCTTTTTTCCCCTCCCTCCTAAACGATTATTCACAAGCACGCAAAAAAAAAGATTTGTGAAAAAAGAAAAAAAAATTTGTAACTGTTTATTTTCCTATCTGATGACTTCATTGTCTAATCTTTTTCCTCCCTGGATCCAACCAGCTGGGATTACTCCTCTCTGTCCTCACCTGTGGATCCTGGTAAATTTTCTGCGCGTCCTTCTCGTAGCTGTCTATGTAGAGCCTGATGGTTGCTCCAGCACTGCCTGTACCGCTGAGACGGAAAATGATCCTCGAACCATCGGAGAAGATGATTCGGAGGCCCTGGGAGAGCGAAAAAGAAACAAAGATGTAAGAGATGGTGACAAATTCAAATATCGGCTGAGCAGTAACATGTGGTTATATAATGTATGAGGTGGGAGTTATTGCATGTGTGTATGCACAGGGGTATGACCTCATCAGGTATTTTGCCAGCTTTTGAAACGCATCATTAGCAGGTCTGATTTTAATAGGGAATCTCTGTTTTAAATTGGATACAGACTCTTAGTAGCATCTGAAGTGGGGAAAAAAAAATCCCCCTAAAACATGAGGCGAGCAGAGCACTGTTGCAGGATATGGTGTAAATTGTGGACTGCAAATATTAATGGGGTCTGTCTTGCAGGCCACTCACCTGGTTTTTGGAAACACTCCCATCGACAGGGTCTGTATAGGCAAAATTGTCAGCGATGGCAACCTCGTAGGTCTTATCACCCGATGAGAACTTCTTTCCTTTAAAGGATGCATCGGACATTGTCGCCTCCAGATCCTTCATCATCTTATTGGCAGCATCTGAGTCAACTTCCTCATAGTCGTACCTGGATGTGAAGTTAGACCAAGATTTTAAAAATATACATAGGATCTCATTTTCAACTACTTTTGATAATGACACATTTTTAATCTGAAGAGACAAAAGTAAAGAAAGTTTAATTATAACTGTTGCACTCCACTTGTGCTGCATTTCTCCAATTTGCCACTGGAAGGCGCCATTCCTGCATAGTCTCAAGCAGAGTTCTTTAAAATGTTTTGACAGTGGTGTTTAAAAATTCTTAACACTGTCAACAGTGTTTAAAAAAACCCTCATCTTTTAAGATTCAAACTCTCACTTCATAAATCGTAATTCAGGCATCGCCTCTGACCTGGTGAAAAAGTTCCTGCCAAACTTCTGCCAGTGATCTTTCAGTATCTCCTCCACGCTCTGTTTCCTGGTGGCTAAGATTGACAGCCACGCAAGCACCGCCCACAAGCCGTCCTTCTCACGGATATGATCCGACCCTGTTTATTAGCATAGAGAGATGTGACTGGATGAGGGGCACTTCTTACTGGTGTCACAGCTAAAAAAAAAAAAAAAAAAAAAAATGTGATAACCGAGTCTCACCAGTGCCAAAGCTCTCCTCTCCACACAGAGAGAGTTTACCAGCATCCATCAAATTCCCAAAGAACTTCCAGCCAGTTGGAGTCTCATACAGGTCCATCTGCAGCGTTTTAGCCACACTGAAACACACAGATTACATCATATAAGGAAAAAAAAGGATTCCTGATTGGCACTTTTGCCAATTTACCCAAAAATATAAAAACTATGCGTGTTTTGGTTTTTACTTGTCCAAGGCTCCACTGGTAGGCATGCTACGGGCCAGTCCTTTGACGCCGGTCTTCTGGAAGTACGGGATGCTTTTGATGTTAGCAGCAATGACAGCCACAGAGTCCGAGGGGTTCACAAAGAAGCCATGTTTACCCAAAACCATGTTGCGATCCTGAAGAGGAGACAAAAACATGGCAATCCTGAGCTGTGATATTACTTTATTCATTTACACTGTAAACACTGCAATAGTTACATCCTTTTTGCACACACTCTTTTCTTACTCTGTAATGCTGCCGTCAATTTTCTTGATATTTATCTATAATCACATCTGTCAACCCTGGATATTTATTATTTGGTGATTTGTATATATTGTGCTATTCTTTATATCTTAACATATTGTATTGTTAAATAGTCTAGTCTGTTTTTGTTAATGTTACTGTACTGGAGCAACTGTAACCCATATAATTTCCCTAGTGTTTAATAGTGTATGCTGATTCTGATAATCGGCAGCAGATAGGTTTAGTGTCAGTACTTCCTGAAAAAAAGCTTTTAAAACCCTTCAAATCCCAAAGTAGATCTTTTCTGTAAAACATCTTTTAGATTATATTGATAATTTTGAAGACAAGCTGACCAAATATTTCTTGTGATTTCTTTCTGTTTAGCATTTGGTCTGTTCCTTTCATGAAACACGATAGCTGTCAGGAGGAAGGGCGAGGAAAACAGCTAACTAAAAACATTCCACATTAAGTGCTGTTCCAAAGTTTAAATGAGTTCGATTCAATCTCACTCTGGGAAGTAGGCCTAAAATTTTGATTGACTCTCACGTAATAAAGAAAATATAAACTTGGAATGAAAACTTATTAGATATATATTTATTATATCCAATTATATTTTAAGTGATCTAATATCACAGATTCATATCCAGGTCCAGCCTTCATAACTCTGCCGCCCAGCTCTTGCCAATACAACTGTTAAATTATCCTTTATTAGGGGAATGCTGAAGAACTTACACCATCACCATCAAATGCAGCTCCAAAGTCATATTCTCCACCTTTCATTGTTTTGACCAGGTCAGCAGCATAGGTCAAGTTGGGGTCAGGGTGGTGACCACCAAAGTCTTCCTGGGGGACACAATTGACCGCAGAGTTTGCTGGAGACCCCAGCTCTTCACACACTATCTTCTTCACATAAGGACCAACCACTAGAGGGAGTGAGAGCGCCATTAAAAAAGGACATCACATGTTGCCATGGTCACTAACAGAACAAACTTTCCTTTACACTGTGATGCACAAAGATTATTTCCGTTTATGTTGCCGGTTGGTAATTTATTCAATTTAGGAACTAGTTTGTTTTTATCCACTGTTTGAATGACTGATTTGATACATGCTCATCCCTACCTCCATGCATGGCATCCAGTCTGACATTAATGTGATTGGCTCCTGAAAGAAGCTCCTTCAGTGCAGCAAAGTCAAATATCCCCCTTAGCATCTCTGCATAGTCATCAACTGAGTCCACAATCTCCACTGAGATAAAGCAAGAGGGAAAAGCACAGTTAGCACACAAGACTTGGTACAAATCACAGTATATGAAATTACACAGCAACATGTATTCAAGATTTGAATAGACTAGAACATGTATTTACAAAGACAAGAGAGTTCAAGATGTTGGTATTAATTTAACAAATTGTTTGTCTTTCAGTTGAAGGCAGGATTCTGCATCCCTGGGTCTGTTACCTGTGAAGGGCTTGAAAGTGTCCACTTCAAAGGTCTGCTTGCCAATCTTAGACAAATCCACTTTGAGGTCTGGGCAGATGTGATACTCCTGCAGGCCTTTACTGATCTCAAATATTTTATTTGTGATGCCCTCTGGAGCAGGTCCTACGGACAAAGTTAAACACTGGTTAGAAACCAGGCAATGCCCAAATATGGAACATTGAGGAGTGCTCAAAATATGACTTGGACTATACTGATTAGAGAAACCGTGGGTCTGTGCACTCGTCTCACCTCCGCTGGAAATGTTGTACTTGATGCCAAAGTCTCCATTGGGGCCTCCGGGGTTGTGACTAGCTGTGAGGATGATGCCACCCACTGCTTTTATCTTGCGGATCACACAGGAGACTGCTGGGGTGGACATGATGCCATTGTGACCAATCACTAGGTGATTTATCTGCAGGCAGGAACAGATGCAAACGTGCAAATTAATGGACACAGACAAAAGTGTGTGGTTGTTCACACCTCCAACCATAATGTAGAAGTAATAATGGTACTGATGCTCCATGCAAACGACTAAATTAAACACCTTTTCCATTGACTAACCTTGAGAAGGTTATCCACACCTTCCTTCAACATCCATCCTGGATTATTCCAGTTTGTTTTTTTTGTTTTGTTTTTTTCAATAGGTCAGATTGGGCAAATCAGTATTGGAGCTAACCCAAAACATTACTGCTTGATGACAGCATGAACTTATTTCACCCATCTTTGCACCATTATACTGGGTAGCTGTGCAGGTTTATATTTCATTTTAAATTTTGCTCACATGCAAGAGTTTGCCCCTGACTATGTTATTAAAATTTTTTACAATTGTATTGCCCAATACCAAGTGGTTAGATCAGCTGAACAGCAGCTTTGAGTAGCACCAGACTGGCTCTTCCAGGCAATATTAGGTCCTCTAACACACTAAAGGTATTCAAATCTGAAATACCGAGCCATGTACCAGTTTATTAATGAGTGATGAGTCTACCCTATAATGAAACTCAGGTTTGAGAAAACTGCAAGATGAGCTGACGAGTTCCATTTGCTGCTTTCAGCTGGCTGTAAAAGTTTGTCCCCATAAGACCCTCAAAGTGAGAGATATGTGTGCATTTATATATGTGAAACAAAAGTTTTAAATCCAGTAAGTGCAAATCTACAGTGGCCCTGAGAGGTCAAACACACTGCAACTTAAGAAAAAAAAAAATCAGCAAATAGGAAGAAACACTGCAAAAGCTCACAAAACACAACAGGAGTGATTAAGAGGAGATAATAATGTGCATGACAAGTTGCTCTAAACGGCTAATAGAAAACATATATGCAGTATTAAATGAATCATGCGATTGAAAGACAGTAGCTCGAGTCTTTTTTTCCACAGCACAATATAGATGAATCCTCAACTTCTTTTAAGTTGATCTCGGCACATTCCTTCGCATGTTTCAGTTTCTGTCACCTCCGCCGTTTTTTATTCAACTTCTATTGTGTTTTGTGTACTTTTCCAGCATTTTTTAGATTTGTATTGTGTTTATAAGTTGCAGTGCATTTGACCTCTCAGGGCCACCATACAAATCGCATTTGTTTATAGCCAGCTATATGACCTGAGCTGGCCCTGCTGCTCAGTGCTTTACAAGTGCTTGCAGAATAGTTTATATTTTGACTCCTTTTGTAGTTTGAAATCATGGCATTATCTCGCTCTATTTAACCACACAATGGTTTGCTTTGTGCAATCACACGGGCAGCAGTGCATCTCTCTGTAACTTATGAAACAATTTCACCCAGATTTCCTAATATAGACCCAAAATTACAAATGCCAACCAAGATTTGCCATTTTTGTGCAACTTGCACCTACTGGCATTAGAGGAACCCTGCATTTAGCAATGCTTCTTTGCATTAGATACAAGAAGGACAGAGTGGTCATCTAATGAGAAGGAAGGTCACAGATCGAGGCTAGACTACAATGAATATGTCCTCTCAGAGAGTGATGAGGCTACCTTGCAAATAATCAAGAAGGTAATAGGGTTTGATAATATTATGTTGATGCATTCTCACTGTGCATTTCTCATCTATGCACAAGACATATGCATAGCAACGTGACCGGCTGCAGACCACGCCCCCCGATGGCCGTGGTCTGTCGTTTGATGTTACTCAAACGAAGTAACCAAATCGTTTGAGTAACATCAGAGTGGAAGCAGCCAGTTACCACACATTCAATGAAACACCACAACGTTGGCTTATCGCGCCTTCTTTCCCAACATCTAAACCCGTTTTGTTCCCTTTTAGAGAGAGTTGGGCAAGACGGACCAAGAGCCAAAAATTTTTTTTTTTTAAAATTCAATGATTCAAAAACGCCGAGTCAGAGTGTAAATGTCAAAGGTAAGGGTCTGACATGCAAGCGACCTCCTTCGTGCACTTTATCCAAAAGATCACCACGGTCAAGCAGGCTACCGGAGACAGTGCATGGAAATCCAGAGGGGGGATGGCGATACGTGCCAAAGGTTCACTGACTGCTTTGGACCTTATGGAACAGTCAAGTAGTTTTCCATCAACACAGTTTGAATGAACTGGGGCCAATATCAAGGCGCAGATACAGGCAGGAATGTCATTCAGGATTCAGCGCAGTCTCTCGTGGTTAGGAGAGCTTGAAAGAGCACGTATGGCTGATTAGCCAGCCCAACTGTAGTCATTGACTTTAAAGCATTGCATAACTTTACATGAACCCATTTAATACAGAACTGAATAGCACCTCTCGCAACATTTTAACATGCAGAACGTAATCCATGTTTAAATACGTATATTTATGCTAGCAAGTTAATAATACATGACCTGACAGTAAATATTTTGAGCATTTGGTCGTATCTCGGTTAGCATTAAGCTACTTAAGTTACTCTAGCTTTCTAGGTAGCTAACTTTTATTTTTTTAAACTAACCAAATAATGTCAAACCAGTCAACAGACTAGTTATTTAGGAAAACATCTGATATACTTGACCGCTAGCTTGATGTGAGCCTGCTAGCTTACAAGCTATTCTACAGGAATAGACTCAGTGAGCTACACACAGACATACAGCAAGGACAGCAAAGGTGAACAACATTTCGTTCTGCTACTGACCCCGTTGGCAGCTGAAATCTGGACGATCAGCTGAATAGCGTCTTTCATGAAAAACCTGCCATCCCCTCCCACCACCAGAGCGGCCGTCTGGCGCTCGGCAGGCTCGATGACAGAGATAATGCTCTGGATGAAGTTTTCCGCATAGTGCTGGTTCTGCTGAAACACCGTCACCCGCTTCCTCAGACCGCTCGTGCCGGGCTTCTGGTCCGTGTACGGCTTGGTCTTCACTGTCGTAATTTTCACCATTTTTGACCCCCAGCGAGCACCAATGGTCACCCCCGTGTAATCCGCAGTCCGGTCCGACAAGCAGGCGACTGCAGAGTCGGAGCAACCACACGTACACACCGGGCAACTCCCCCCTTCAAACACCCGCCCTCCCGGTTTAAAGAGAAAGGAGGGCTCAAGGAAGAGTTCTTCACTCTCAACACCAGCGCAAACAGAAAGGTAGAAAAGTCAAAATTCCTACAGCTTTTCAGCCATTCTTAGATATTGCTTAAAAATGAATTTATATAACTGCAATATGCGGGAAAATGTCCACAGGGCTGTAGGCAAAATTTTAGAAACCGTAGGGAAACGCCCCCCACCGACCTTCAGATAAAGTTACTGATGAAATGCTCTAATCACAACTCAGGAGCTCATGTTGGATATTAAATAATACAAAAATATATGTTATTTGTGTTGTTTTATTTGCACTATATTTAAAAAGTCACACACCCAGCTTTTTGATCAATCATTTACGGTCTGATTCATTGAAATCTCATCCATCCCCTAAGTGTCTGAGATCTATTAGCCACTAACACCAAAAAAATAATATTTGCATTTTTTAAAAGATCTAAATAGTGTTATACATAAATTTTCATTACATTGTTGAATACAGAATTATGGTAGACTCTTTATTCGTAAAGTTGTCATTTTCGGTGGTTTAGAGTGGTTAAATTTAAACACTGAATGAGACTACAAATCTTCCCTACAGTTCATCCGCTGTATGAAACAAGCAGTTTCTATTGTGTGAGAACAAAGTTACACCTGCAATACTCATAGAGAAAGATGTATCGGTTTATTTGCAGGGTAACGCTTGCGACATAGCCAGTTTCGACCCATTGCTGTTTGCCTTTTGCTTCACAGTGTTTGATCAACATAAGTAGAACAAAGTTTACCGTCAGATCTGTCAAAACAGAAGGTTGTCCTTATGTTGGTACAGAAGTACTATGCAAAATCTTTGAGCTGCCCCTTATTTCTTCATATTGTGCTGAGAAATGGAAAATAGGTGCAGAAATTTATAGAAAAGTGCAAACTTAAACATAAATACAGACTGCTACAATAATGTTGAGGTCCAGACTATGTGGAGGCCAATCCATGACGTAGTATTCCACTGTGTCTTTTTCTATCTAGGTATGCTTTCACTACATTGTGTTTGGGATCAGACTACAAAAACAGAGGCTTCGTATGTTTTGCATATGGCTATAGGCTCACTGTTGTACCTCTCTCCTGATCTTTTCCATGAATACTGATGATGATTTGAACCAAAAATCTCAGATTTGGATTAATTGCTCAGTCAGACCTGTTGCCGCATTTTCAAGTCCTTATCTTGTGTAATTTGGCATACCTCAGCCTTTTCCCCCCATTTCAATTCATTACTGAGACCATTTCTGATGAGGCTTCAGTGAACAGTAGATGGATCAACTGAAGGTTGACCATTTCTCTGGTGCTGTGTCTGGAGATTTTTTTTCCTGTTTCTTAAAAATATGACTTGCAGATACTGTTCATCTGCTGTAGTCGTTTTTTTTTTAAGACTGACATTTCTTCTTTTGTCCTCCTCTTGCCCAATTTTCTTTAAGGTCATTGCACACCATGCTGAGATATTCCAAGTTTTCAGCTATTAAAAATGATATTGTTGGTGCATAAGTGCTATTTCAAGCCTGTCAAACAGTTTTAATTTGGGGATTTTTCATAGACTCAACAAAACAAAAATGGAACAAACTGGGTTTTTCCAACAAGCTGCTAGTTTTTTGCTGTGTTGTCTGTTATGTGCACACACCACACTGGGTCATCTCTTGGGTTAGGTACCTTTTTATACTTAAACTGTTCATGTCAGTGTTAACTGGCTTAACAAACAAACAAAAGTTCCTGTGAAAAATGATGACAAGCAGAAGAACTGGACTGAAAAAGCAGTCAATGTCCAAATAACAACTTTGAAAGACCTTCAGAAAGCCTGGAGAAATTTTTGCTCAAGACCATTTTTGACAATTATAAGTAAGTGTTACTTCTTGAAAGCAAAATATAAAGAAATGAGTGGTAGCACAACACCTTCGCACAGTACTATATGCATATTTAATATGCATACTAACAGTTGCAGGAAAAAGTTTCAGACTATAACATTATAACATAAATCTGAACCCAATTAATTTAATTGAGAAAAACAAACCAATATTACAAGAAATATGAACTTCTGGGATTAGCAGTAAATATCAATGTGTGAGTGGGTTCCTGGTTTTAAACAACAGGGATCTGTTCTTCACAAGAAATGTTTCTGGAAGTGTATCAAGGGATGAACAAAATTATGTGAGGAAAAAGAATTCTTTAGCATTGGTTTCTGTAACAGTCTGATTAACAACATGTTAATCAGACTGTTACAAAAGCCATTGCTAAAGAGTTTGCAACCCACCAATCACACAGATTGCATGCAAGTGAAGGATTTCCATTATTGAAACTAGCAACACACAAAAAAGGAAACTAAATCTTTTGTAAAACGCACATAACGCACAAGTCGTTTGGCAAAGCCACTGTCCAACTGCAAGCAGCTGAATGACACCAAACCCCTATGTTGGGAAAAGAAGAGCAGACAGGAGCCTGAAACATTAAATACATCTCACATGTCATGTGACATTTAGTGAGCTGGCTCTACTGTTTCAGTAGAGAAAGTCAAAGGTCAAATAATGGCCTGAGAGATATAAATAGAAGGTCAACACAGTACGTGACTAGAAAGGCCAAGGGCAAATAAAGTTTAGACCTGAGTGCAATGCAAAGGAATGCATTTCACTGCCAACCCCCAAATCCCCAACCCCTCCATACCCTGTAAAGAGTATGGATGAATAGCTGCATGGTTGTATAGTCTGCAAAGCTTGAATGAAAAGTTTAGGCACAATTCTTGGTTACATTCAACAAACATCCACAGCATTTAAACTGCTGCAGTTCAGTGTGAACAACTTCTAAGTGCATACTAGGATCAGTTTTTGTGTTCTTCACAATAGGAAATGAAAATCTGCTTTTCACAACTGTTATCTGAACTGTTATCTGTGCCTAAAATCATTCTGATTCTTTATAAATATTCTTGAACTGCAAGAATATGTAAGAAAATTAATGATTCCAGTTATAGCCATAATCAGCTAAACATGTACTTACAAGTGTCTCTAATTCCAGGAGACAGTGTTGGAGCCAGAATGGCATTCCTGTGTTTATGGAAAACTTGCTGATATTTCTCTAAGGTCAAATTCAATGAATCCTTGGCAGGAGTTTTCAATATGCTGTAAGAGATTTTTTTTCAAATAATTAGTATTGCTAATTTTCAAACACATTTAAGTTATGTGATCAGAAGGACTTTGTTCTTTTCCTTTAATTTTCTTATCTGTTCTGTTGAAACAAGATGGTAATGACATTCAGCAATATTAAACAGTAAAATCTACTGTTATATGACAAGAGTGATTAAAAAAAGAACACAAATTGTTGTCTTACCCTTAATAATGACATAACACTCTACTGTGACATGATAATATTGACATGATTTTGGAAATGTTAGAAATTAAACCCTTAATCTTCAATCCTTGATTCCATGTTTCACAGTAATAACAAAGTAACAAAGTAACAAAGACAAATTCAACAGAGAGAAATAATAATGAAAATAACAATAATAATAAAACAACAGAAGGAAAAAGAAAACAACTTAAAAACAGCAGGAAAATTGTTAACCATCTCCATTAAAACCAGACGTTACACAAAACTCATCAACTACCTACAAATTCAATATTACAGGCCAGGCAACAAGTCAGGCAGCTGAAATGATTTGGCGGTGATCCATTTCTCACAGTAAAAAAAAATACATATAATCATTAAAGCAGAGCTAGAACAACTTATGATAATTCACATTCATGATATAATGCCAGTGGATATAGAACAAATCGCTCTTTAGTGCCCATATTTAAAACCTTGATGAATACATTTTATCCAGAATATAAAGCGTTGTCCATTCAGGCTGGACTTTACATTCCGGGTAGTATGGACTCCACACAGCTGTAGATCCAGTCCTGTTTTTCATTGATGGGTAGGACATGTTGGCACACCTAAAGGAAAGCATCAATATCCTGCATCAAGCTTTTTACATGGAGTGAATGACTTAAATGTTAAAGTGTCTTTTTTCCCCCTAATAAAATAATAATGATTATTAATTCATTATAATATTAGCAAAGCAGCATTGTTACCATGCCTACTTACCATTTTGGCCCTGGCTGGCACTTCTACAGCAAACACGGTCATGCCTCTGCTACTGCAGCAGTTCCTGCTCTGCTCGTTGTTCACATGCACAGTCACTCTCTGGTTAGTCTGCAATCAAAGCAGTCAGTGTGCAACTGATTATTACACAGAATAGAAAGAAAAAAGGAAAAAAATTAACATATACGTTCTCATGATAACCAGGTGCACTCTTATAAAGTAGCTCCTTTGCATCACTGGATCATTCTTTTAGAGCTGCTCTCGTTGCTATGAGAATGGACACTGCTGCTGCATAACAATTACAAATGAATGGTGCGTCTCTATAGGTGTAGCAGTTGACTGTATTAAGACAGTAAGGTTTGGGTAGTGCTATCCGAGGCAGATGTACGGCACATACAAGTATCAATCACGCCGATGCTCTAAACAAACACCATTTTTATTTAAGGGATTATCTTTGACATTCTTATAATTCCTCCTACACAAATTTTGTACTCTACCTTGTTGGTAATGAGGGAGGAAATCCTGTGCTCCCCTTTGTAGGTGTAGATGAACACATTGTCATGTCCCCTCAGTGCTTTGGCCCCTGTTCTAGCTGTGATGGACTTCTGGAGCGCCTGGTTCAGAAGCTTGGGCCCTGAATCCATGCTGAGGGGCTGGATGGATGGCTGAGTGCTTTCACAGTGTACGTCTATCTGGAATGGACAGGCCTGGTGGAGCAGGAGGGAGGGTTTATGTAGTAAGTAGTCATGATGTGTGCCTAATATCAGGCTATTGCATGTATACCGAGGTTGTGTGTTTATGTATTCTGATTAACACCATATATGCAAACCCACCTCTACTAGCTCCAGCATACGGTTGTAACCCATAGCTTCCAGCGTGACCCACAGGTCTGCAGGGTCTCCATCTTTCTCAGTGGCCTCCATCAGGTTCAGCTCCATGAATCCCTGTCGTGTCAGCTGGTTCTTTCTCATATCAAAGTTTTCTGTTTCCACAAGGAGGTAGAAGACAGCTTTAGTATCACTGTAATATCACTATAATACTGTAATAGTGCCTTCTCCTACAATTAATTTCATATTAGTTTAATAATTTTTACCTTTGCAGACGGCCCAGGCTTCCTTGTCACACTTCTCTCCGCTGGTCCTGAGCTCAAATAAATTGTACTCCTCCAGGCTGAGCAAACCATTGCCGTCCAGATCTATAATCTCAAAAATGTCAGACAGCACCTCCCTGTGGCAGAAACAGAGCAACACAGAAATATCAGCAGGACTGCAGGCAGCCAACTTCAACTCTTTCAGATATCCTCACCCGTGTAATTCATGTCCTGTGAGAAGAACAGAGGTAGCAAAGCAGTGCACACTTTTATCACACTGAGCTTTATAAACACTTTATAGATTAATAAACACTGAAATTCTCACCAGTCAAACACTGTAAAACTGAGGCAGCCTCACCTGAACTCCCTGGTCAGGTCTAGTTCTTCTGTGTCAGTCCTGTAGACCAACTCCACGGGTTTACTAGAAGGGCTCTTTTTGCTCCTTTTCTTTAACCTGCAGCCACTGGTGAAGGGAAGCAGGTGGTATGTCCCAGCATTCAGTTCCCCTTTCCAAATATACTTCTACAGAGATTGAAAAAAAGAGGTGGCACAGTAAACAAACAACACCAAAAATATTCTAGAATACAATATTATCACATTTCAGCTTCAGAAATGATTTCAGCTTTTATAATCACAGTTCACTGTCGATCTGGGTCTGCCTTTTATATCAATCAAGTCCCAATGGCACTGATTTAATAATACTGACCTGTTAACACACCCAAACTTACTTCTTTGTCTTTTGACTCAGTGAAACACACTAAATTTGTGTCTTCTTTAGTTTCACCAGCTGACATGACAAAAAGTGCTGTGTCCACTGTCATCCATGCTGAGGACTTGTCTGAAAATTAGAGCAAAAACCACATAAATGCATAACGATTTTACACAGGATTTTAACATTTTAGCTCTATAGACTTTTTAATTCAGCACAGATTTTTACCCTACAAGCAATAAGCGAGGGATCAAAGAAGATCGACTTACCCAAGATTGTACAATTAGAAAAAAAGTTGACAAAATGAAAAAGGACCGATGAGATTTTACATTCTGTGAAGACTTTCTACAACCCACATTAATCCAGTCAGTGCTACTGATTGAGCCAAAACAAATAAACTGATGTGCGCCCTCATCATTAATGATCTTCCACTGAGCTGAAATTCAGTCTGACCTGATGCTATACGATGTAACAGACTGTTAAACAGCAAAAAGGAAAGTTAATCTTCTTTGTGATTTCTATTGAAATCTAATGGGAAAAATACTTTGTTACAGCATCACAGGGAACATCTAAAACCATTCAGCTAAAACAGTGGTTTTAGCTGTTCAAACACTGTTCAATAATGTACACCCCCTTTGAAATGTTTCTTCACCCAGTTAAAGTCCTCTGAAAAATAAAGTACAACCTCTTTCAGTCCTAAGCTTTTATATATCAGGATAATAACAAATAATCTCATCAGCAGGTCTTAAAATGAGGTAAATACAACCTCAAATGAACTACAAAACATGACATATTACATTATGTTGTTATTCCCAGAAGGCAGAAGGTTCCACACCATCCGGGCAAGTACAGAGAGACTCAAGAGGAGCTTCTATCCCCAAGCCATCCAGGCCCTAAACCATAACATGCCTGCCCTCCTGAATCTGCATTACTCCAAAATACCATTGGGGTATTCTAGTGAGAGATTAAATATGGCCCTGTCCCTTTCTTATAGTAATATACGAAACCCCAACTCAAAAGAAAAGAGAGATGGGACACTATGCAAAATCTAAATGGAAACAGAATGCAATGATTTGTAAATTCCATAAACCTACATTTTATTCACAGTAGAAATGTTTAAAGTGACAAAATGTACCATTTTAAGAAAATTTTAATTTGATGGCAGCAGCAAGTCTCAAAACAGTTGAGACAGAGGAACAAAAGGCTAGAGAAGTAACCGGTCCAAAGCTGGAGGAAAGACTAATTAGGTTAACTGACAACAGGCCAGTAATATGACTGGGTATAAAAACAGCATCTTAGAGAGTTTCTCAGAAGTAAAGATGGGCAAAAGTTCATCTGCAAAACAGTACGTCTACAAATAGTAGATGAATTTCAGGATAATTTTCCTCAACATAAAATTGAAATGGTTTTGAATATCTCATCAACTGCCTTTCATAATATCATCAAAAGACTAAGAGAATCTGGAGAAAGGTCAAAGATCAGCATTCGATGTCTGTGAACTTCAGGCCCTCAAGTGGCACTGCATTAAAACATTCTGGTGTGGAAATCAGGAACCGTTTCAGAAATCACTGTGAACACAGTTCACTGTGCCATCTGCAAATGCAGGTTAAACTGGCACCATCAATGCTGAAAAGCAGATTTTAGAGCAACACATGCACCCATCCTGACAACATCTTTTTCAGAGAAAGCGTTGCATATTCCAGCAACACAATGGTAAACTACATACTGCTTCTATTACAACAGCACGGCTTCACAGTAGAAGAGCCCGGGTGCAGAACTGGCCTGTCTGCAGTCCAGACTTTTCACCAAGTGAAAGCATTTGGGGCATCATGAAAGGAAAAAATATTTCTACAAAAAGACTCAGGACTGTTGCACAGCTAGAATCCTAAATCAGAGAAGATGGGACAACATCCTCTCCTAAAAGTCCAGCAGCTGCTCTGCTCACTTCCCAAATGTTTACAGATTGTTGTTAAAAGAAGAGGTGATGCTACACAGCGGTAAACAGATCCCTGCTCCAGGTTTTTGAGATCAAATTCAAAATGAGCCAATATTTTCTATAAAAAAGATACATTTCCTCAGTTTAAACATTTGTTATGTTTTCTATGTTCTATTGTAAACAGAAAATGGGTTTCTGAGATTAACAAATCACTGTTTTTATTCATATTTTACAACCACTTTAGAACTGCGGTTTAAGTACCAACCAGGTCTGTGGCTGAGGCCGAGTGGTTGGATGGTTAGGTAGACGGTTGTCGTGTGGGGGATGTGGAGCTGGTACTGCAGAGCGCTGATACTCCCGTCGTCTTCCAAAAAGAAGCAGCCTTTCATAAAACTGTGATGCCAACCCTAGAAAAATGGGAAATATTCCTGTCCCGACTCAGCATCCATACACATTAATATAATATCGAGGAAACAGTGAGGAATGACAGTTGTTACAGTTGCATAAATACTATGTGTACAGTTTTCCTTAGTTACTTGTATGCTATTAAGTTTTACTATGTGTGACCCCATCTTAGATCTCAACACAATCTGTACACAGTTTTCCTGTTTGACAACAAAACACATTTATTCATTCAGCAGAAACCAAAACTAATCTGCAGTTCCTGTTTAACAGGAAGACTGATCTCGTGATAGGGACAAAGTGAATAAAGCAGTCAGTCATAACAGTTAAGCAGCTCGCTTGATTAACAGAAAGTGCCAATGAGATAATTACCACTCCAATCTTCACGGGGGCATATCCATTATTACCCAGCTAATGTCAGCTCGGCAGCATGAAAACACACGTTATACACGCGCTGATCCAGAGGAGGGCAGCAGAGTCCCACTGCCTTTCTGCCACAGCCTGAACTAAATCTTCCTCTAGGACTTGATATGGCAAATTGGAGTCCATTTAACTTTGATAAATACAGACTTTTCAATCTTGGGCCAGCGGTCATTCAAAACTATCAAGAGGCTACTTTGGCAAAATTTATGAATCCTAATATTTCTCTCCTTTTGAAATCCTGTTGTTCTTATTTCTGGCAGCACAACCGAAATGAGGTCATAATTTGAAATTGAACAGGAACATCAGCGCGAGGAAGTTTTCATTCCACTCATTGGAGACACATTAAATGAAAACACAGTTGGTGTGGACACACGGTAAGAGGGCATTGAGGGCCAACCACGTCTGGAATAGGCTATATATCCTTTTAGTGGACAAATAAATCACCAAGTTAAACAAAGAAAGTACCATAAAGACGGAGCATGTCACTCCTTTAGAGAAAAGCTATTTTCTCAAAGTATTTATCTTGGGCTGAGAGGCATAAAAGATCAAACCATAACACTTCAGAGGTTTGTCCAGACAATATTAAATGAGGGGAAATGCCACAGGCTCCCATCCACTGCTTAAAGACATCAGAATTAATGCCCCCATAGAGAGAGGGTCAGCCTGCAGACTAATACAGGCGCTGTCACCTGCTCCGGCCACAGGTCTGATTTACTGTTCCACACAGGGTCACAGGACACTGAACCAGCCACACACACACACACACACACACACACACACACGAGCGCACATTTAAACTGCAGCCTTCTTATTTTGTTACACTTGTAATCTGTACATAAACACAAACACTCAGAATAAGTAAGAATAATCCTTACTGGCTGGGTTTCTTTTCATGAAGACATATTTGCATCCCACACACACACGCACACGCACACACACACACACACACACATACACACACACACATATTCACACAGTTACAAAAACACATCCTACCCTCCACCCACCACCTCCCAGTCATCAGCCTGTGGCAATATAAAAGCCAATATGGCGAGCAGAACTTCCCCTCAGAGGTAATCTCTGGACAACCATTCTTTTACCTCGAGGTTGTCTGGCCCTTTCCAATCTCAACACCGCGCTCGTACCTGAGAGATGGAGCAGGGGGTTGTTCGTTTTATTTATTTATTTACTCCCCACCCCCACCACCCCTTTTGCTGTAAAGCAAACCAGCTGAGGTTAAGCCAGAAAGAGTGAAAACAAAGAGTGTGAGATCAATACAGTGTATATCTGTCTGCCCTGGGCTAAATTCGCCCATCAAAAATACTGCATGACACCAGGCAACGCTGTAGAGCTTCTTATAATGGGGTCCCTCCCACAAGGACCCCACATACTTAAGATTTCCAGTTTGGTCTGTGATTCAAACTTAACAATATCTATAGATGATTTAGAGTTTATGCATTAATGTTAAATTTCTCATTAAATTAAGTTTTCTCTAATCAAATGCTGGTAAAAATGTTACCAAAAAAAAAAAAGCTCAGGTTTGATCCTAGAAGAGTCATGATTTTATTTAGTATATGAATGTGGTTTTAAAACAGTGATTTCAATGGATGAACTCTTATTTAAAGCACAAACTGATTGATGATGACTTTCATTATCACTTAATTATTTCATTTGGTTAAATTAAACACAAATGTACACTCTTCTCTGGTTCCAAGTGTACAAGCCAGTGTAATAGACTGAGAGGCTCTGGGAAGAACTGACAGGTTAACCAATAATGAAGTTATTCATTAGATGTAGCTATGAAGTCAAAACGACTGAAGGGGGTTACCTGTAAACCTGAAGGCTCTGGGAATTTGTTGGCTTTAGTGCTGCTGGATGTCATCGTGATTGAGCTTGACAGAGACGAACGTCTGCTGCGAGCTGAAGAAGGCCGGGAGGATGATCGGTTGTCTGCAACACACACACGCAGGCCAGACACGTGAAAATTCTCATGGACAAACACACACACACAAAAAGCATCTTTTACTGACAAATAAATTAAGCACAGCCCGTGCCTTCCCTAATTCTTATTCAAAATCTATTTCCAAGTTCAAGCAAACATAGCTACCTTGCATTTGGCTTCTGAGAAAGTGTGATCTGAGTTCAAGCTTAGTTGAATTAATTAAAGAACCATTTGAAAGCACAAGTGGTGTAATGGGTCCTTTTCAAATCTATTTCTCTCACAACTTTTTTTTTTCCTCGAAGACTAATTGAAGCTCGAAAATGTCAATTCGCTAATGAGTGGTCTGATTGTTTCGAAGTCTGGGAAATCGAGATGCGAAGGACGACGGGCTTATGAGCAAATTACCGTAGCAAAGAAATAAACAGACCCACTGTCATGGTGTTTGTCACGGATCTATTTTGCTGGGACTATTTTAGGAGCTCTAAAGATGCACTAAAACGTAACCCCCCAACAAAAGCTTCCATGCGAGTTCATATTGAATGTTGGGGTAGTTTTTTCTTCAGCAGAGTGAACAGATAATCATCTCTCAGCAGTTCTTGGTAAAGAGAAAAAAAATATGCCAAAATGACCCATGTCTGATATGGTTAAAATGTATATCTTGGGGCAGTTCTGGTTTCTACTGACAAATCTAAGACCAAATGAGCAGTCCAAATTGTTTTCGAGCTGGAAGAATAACCCATTCAACATGTGCGATCACGTAGCATCTTGTGTCAGAGCCTTGTTAAAATGTAACGCGTATAAATCAATACATGGGAGAGGCGCAATAATGTGATAATCCCGACTACTATCTGGAAGCTCATTTGTTTTTGCAGCAGTGGTGGACTGGGCCTCCTCTCTAATCCCTCATCATCTCCCCAGTGAGAAGTGGTGGAATCCTCCAAATCAATAACATGAACATGGACTGACCACTTAAATCAACCCCATCTATCTTCCCACTGTGAGCCTGTCCTTGGCTCGCTCATCCTGGACCTCGGTTCTTTTCAACACAGTGCTTCCAAAGTGAAAAAGTGAGCGTTTTACATCCACTTAATAAAAAAAAAAAGTGGCTGGAGAAGCACACATTTCTCATGTTTGTAAGAAATAGTAGTTTAGCAAGTTGGAAATTACCAACTTCAAAAAAAAGAAAAGAAAATAATCATGTAGGATTTCAAAAGTGATTGAACGCCTCGAGTTTTCCTCAGAGTTGACAGAGCCAATGTCAATCTCTTAATGGCAGAAATGATTACTCAAATCAAAACACTTTACAGTCTCCTCCCTCCAAACAGGCCACCCTAATTGTGTGGCTATTATGATGTATGGACTGTCTTAATGAGGTGATTTGTCATGGAGTGAGTGAAAAATCGATCAATAACAAAGCAAATGGGAAATCTGTGTGTATGGGTGTGCATCCAAATATGGGAATTTTGCACAAAACTGTTGTATAGTTGTTGTGTGTTTTTTTTTTTTTTTAAACCCAAATTTTTACATCCCCATTTTCTTTTAGCTCACTCTAGAAGGTCGAATCCTGCACCTTTCTTTGGTGTTGTGTCTGAGTCCACTCGCTGAGTTGCTGATGACACGGAGCTCTTTGGCGGGCTGTATGATTGACTGCCAAAGTTCAGTCTCTTCAGCTTGGCATCAGCCTCAAGTCTCTCCAAAGCAGCTGTTTGACACTGCTCTACTGTAGACGCAAACAATCTGCAGAACTGACAGCAGCAGGAAAGCAAGAGTAAGAGGATGATGCATGAGCGATACTTTGAAGCAACAAGCAGTGGCACAAATGTTTACAGTCTGGTGTTAGGCAGTGTTAAGAATGAATAGAAGACGTATTAAATAAACACAAATGTGGAAAAAACATGAGAAAGAATTAGAATTTTGTGTTACTCATTAATGTTCTGAGTAAATGACATATTAAGATATAGCGTATCCATAACTCTGTTGCAATGAAACAGATTCAAAAGTCCAATGTAAGCAAGCAATAACAATAATGATGGAAGACTGAAAATTCAGTATAAACCTGATAATTTCAATGTTTGTTAAAGGCTGCACGACTGCACAATATGTGATACAGGAAACAGGGACAAGGGCTTTTAAGGTAAGCTGTATATAAAGTATAATTACATAAAAATCAGCAAAAGTCATTTCATATGTCTACACTTACTTCTGCATAGTGCAATTTGCCATCCTTGTTGATGTCAGCCAGTGAGAAGATAGCATTCACCTCCTCTTTCGTCATTTTCTCTCCTCTCTAGAAGAGCAAGCAAATATGCTTCAGTTGTGTTGCCATGTGATTGGCCAGTAAGATATCTGAGGTAATGAGTAGCTGAACAGTTGTACCTAATGTCTTGATGCATCCTCAACCATCCGTGTAAGTAAATCCCAAAAGGTTGATTCTGTTCAGTCTAAAGAAGTCACTTGGATGAGTGACGAAACATTTCTCCCACTGAAAACGCTACTTCCAGATGAACAGAATCAACCTTTTGGGAGTTGTACCTAATGAAGTGGCCAGTTAGCTCAATAATGACATCTATAACAAACTTATATAACCATATACCATACCATATTCACTTTATATAACTAAAGTATAACCACTTGATGAAAATCTAATCCAAAGTGTCAGGCTACTCACAGTGATTAAGGCCTTCTCCAGTTCACTGTGTGTGATGTAGCCATCACCGTTCACATCCATCTTTTTAAAAACCCTCATCAGCTCACTTTCCTCAGTTTTCTCCTCGTGCTTGAGAATCTCACAAAAGTCATCAAAGTTCAGCTTAGATGTTGTAGCAGTCCAGTATTTATTAAGAGTGGCATGGGATGGATTTCTACCAGCCTGTTGAAGAACTAAATGGAGGAATAGGAAACAAATGTTTAAATAAATAAATGAAAAAAACAAAAACAAGAAAACCCAATATCCACATTGTTCTGATGGTGCTCAATCATCTGGGTAAAGAAAATCGTTCAGATGAACAGAACCGAGAATATTTTACAGTGAGACATGCAACCTTTTACCTCAAAAAATTTGATGCCGACTCAAATTCAATAGAAATTATAATTAATTTAAAAAAAAGACAAGAAAAGAAAAGAAAGAAATTCTAATTAAATTCAACACTTAAGGAGAAGTTTCTTTTCAAATTTGGCCATCCCTCCAAATACGATGAGCAGATGTCCTTCTTTAAGTGGAAATGCCGCAGCATTTCTGTTCCCTGACCCCCTGTCCCACATTTTATCTACAGGACATGTGCTTTTCTCCATACTCGATTTTACCAAATGCACATGAGAGGGAGGGATGGTTTTTTTTTTTTTTTTTATATAGTCAGAAGGTTACCCAGTATAATGCCATACTCATCAAAGAGTTACAAGTTTCAACTCACCCCCCCCCCAAAAAAAATAAAAAAAAATAAATCACAGCCTTGGATGAATTTTCAGTTTGAACAGAGGGGGGAAATATGGTGTGAAGTCACAGAGTATATGTGTGCCATAATTGGCAATTATTGCTAAAAACTGGGCAGCACGGTGGCACAGTGGTTAGCACCTGAGCTCACTTCCACCATCAGGCCAGGGTCTTTCTGTGTGGTGTTTGCATGATCTCCTGTTGTTTGCATGGGATTTCTTCGGGTACTCCGGCTTCCTCCCACAGTCCAAAGACATGCAGTACCCTGCCTCTCGCCCTAAGACAGCTGAGATAGGCTCCAGCCCCCCCAGCCCAGAATGGATATAATTGCTAAAATTGGTCTAAAAAAATAAGTGTGCCAGTTTATAGATGCTTCCCTAATAAAATATTAGATTGTATATAAAGACTGTCGAATGAGGCCATAAGAGCAAATTTAAACTTTTACTTCAGAGAACTGCAAACATAATTGGGCTTTACATGGCAAATGCCAATCCTGTATTTTTATCTTTAATTTAGAGATGAAAAACCTCCCGTCATTGTTAATGTTTGCCCCACATTTAGGTTGTTGGGATCTGGTCACCTTGGTCTCAGAGTTTGGGGGAAATTCCCATTTTCTACTTTCAATCATTTCTCTACATAGTATATGTATAGAACGCAGATAAAAGTCGCCCATTATAGTTAAACTCACCGATAAATACTTGTTACTTACTACACATCACAATCACAATGAACTGGTTACAAAGGTTTATTTGTTGCTAGCGAACAATCAGTGCGTTGTCATTGCTTACCACGGCATAAGTGCTGTTTCGAAGTGATATTTGTCAAACTAGATCTGAACACAGCCAGGTACGCGGCTCTGCACTGCATGTAGAAAGCCTCATCCTCTTCAGAAGGACGGGGTGACTCCTGAAAAGACATCTTTCGAAGAACAGCTCGACCTGCTTACCCTTAGCTAAGTCTCGCCAGCTTAGAAAAAACGGTAGCCGGATATGGCAGCTTTTACCTCATTATCAAGCTGTGACCATCATGTTTAACCAGCTAAATGCATTGTATTGAATCAGCCTACAATGAAACAATGACATTTATCCTCACACATCATCACTGGTACATCTAGGCTGTTGCTATGTAAACAAAAAAATCCAACGGTACGCATGAAAACGGACACGGAAGAAACACGCGTTAAACGTTCCGGTTGCTTTTAAAACGGACGTGAAACGGTGCTTGACCTGCCGAGGTGATTAAAAACAATATATATAATTAAAAACATCGCATTTAAAACGTTGTTTGACTCTTTGTTTTTAAGTAAATGTATTTTAGGAAGTTCGTATGTAGCAAAACATAAAAACTACAAATGCGATCGCATAGTAAGCTGTTCCTGAAGGCTTTAAACTTGAAAAGAAAAGAAAAAGAAGCTCAAGTATTCTTCAGTGAAAATTTCGTAGCTCTTTATTACTTTAGGTCGTTCATTTATGATTTTTTTTCATATCATCTATGTTAACATGAAAGAATATGTACATAACAACAATTCAGGCTGTGAACACTCATTAAAGTCATTAGTATCACCTGTTTAAGTAACTGTGGGCAATGCAGCCCTACATGAACTACTCCAATAGTTTTTTGCTGCATTATAGTTAACTTAAGTTGCAACAAGTTTTAAAAAAACAAAGATAGTTTAGAGGTTTTAAACATACTTGTAATTTATATTCACACTTTTCATAAGACCTTTTCACATATATAGAAGTTCTTAAAGGTTTGCTGATAATGTATTCACAGCTACAGGACAAAGACATCATTTTTGTAGTTTTGCCTTTATACACCACTACAGTGGAATTTAAATCAGGCAATCATTTTTAAACACAGTCCCCCGTTCTCAGAGGTCAAATAAGTGGACAAACAATCATAATTTTAAATATAAGTATTCTTTTCAATACTTAAATGAAAATTCTTTCCTCTCAGTGAGTACCTGAAGTTTAGACATCACCAGAGAGTCAGCATTCTTCATTTGCTCCTTTTTAGTGGGAGTCTCTGCATTCATTTTCGTAAACTGACAATTTACAGTGTACAATTGAAAAGTTGCTCTGTTAGCTTGGTGAATACTTCTGGCAGCAAAAACCCAAGAAAGAGGAGCCATCGTGGAAGGACAGGCCCCTGCACGGTATGTACCTCTGGCAGATAGAGGAGGTGGTTGACATGCAGAAATCCTACCATCCTACCAGTGGCTGGACTGAAAGACAGGATAGAAACAAGCTTTAAATACAAGATCCATAGAGACAGGGGTCTACCACTCCAGGCAAGACCCCAGGTGCAGACTGTGTAAAGATCCCCCTGAGACAACCCAGCACATAACAGCAGGGTGCAAGATGCTAGGAGGCAGGGGAAACATGGAATGCTATAACCAAGTGGCTGGCATCGTATACAGACACATCTGTGCCGAATATGGACTGGAAGTCCCGAGGTCAAAATGGGAGACGCCCTCTAGGGTCGTGGAGAATGACCGAGCTAAGATCCTGTGGGACTTCCAGATACAGGCGGACAAAATGGTGATGGCCAACCAACCGGACATAGTGGTGGTGGACAAGCAGAGGAAAATGATTGTAGTGATAGACATAGCTTTACCGAATTACAGCAACATCAGGAAGGAGGAACAAGAGAAGTTGGAGAAGTACCAAGGGCTAAGAGACGAGCTTGAGAAGATGTAGAGAATGATGGTAACAGTGGGTGGTCCCAGTGGTAATCTGGGCGCTAGGTGCAGTGACTCCCAAGCTAGGCGAGTGGCTCCAGCAGATCCCAGGAACAACATCTGAGATCTCTGTCCAGAAGAGCGCAGTCCTAGGAACAGCTAAAATACTGCGCAGGACCCTCAAGCTCCCAGGCCTCTGGTAGAGGACACAAGCTTGAAGGATAGACCTGCCGCAGGGGCGAGAAGAGAATTAAAAAAAAAAAATTCAATATATATTCAATATCTTATTTAATTGCCTTGAGAAATTCTTGGGATGCTTTTGCAATAGTATTTGTGTCATTACCCATTTGCACTGTGAAGCACTGTCTGATCAGTTTTGGAGTTTCAAGCAGACAAGCAGATTCATGGCCAAGTGAGACCTGTTTTCTTGTTATTTTATGACAAATGGGGCATGTATAATATCTGTAGCTCATTTCAAATACAGATAGCTTTTCATATTCATTTTAAATATGATGCTGAATATGAAGAGATGCCAATGAGGAAGCCCATCATTAAACTGCAAAAACAAACAGGGTAGAAAAGAAAGAGTTCATGATCTGAAGCATACCACATCAATGCAATTCAATTCAATTCAATTCAATTCAATTCAATTCAATTCAATTTTATTTATATAGCGCCAAATCACAACAAAAGTCGCCTCAAGGCGCTTTATATTGTACAATAGATCGCACAATAATAAATACAGAGAAAAACCCAACAATCATATGACCCCCTATGAGCAAGTACTTTGGCGACAGTGGGAAGGGAAAACTCCCTTTTAACAGGAAGAAACCTCCGGCAGAACCAGGCTCAGGGAGGGGCGGGGCCATCTGCTGCGACTGGTTGGGGTGAGAGAAGGAAAACAGGATAAAGACATGCTGTGGAAGAGAGACAGAGATTAATAACAGATATGATTCAATGCAGAGAGGTCTATTAACACATAGTGAGTGAGAAAGGTGACTGGAAAGGAAAAACTCAATGCATCATGGGAATCCCTGGCAGCCTACGTCTATTGCAGCATAACTAAGGGAGGATTCAGGGTCACCTGGTCCAGCCCTAACTATATGCTTTAGCAAAAAGGAAAGTTTTAAGCCTAATCTTGAAAGTAGAGATAGTGTCTGTCTCCCGAATCCAAACTGGAAGCTGGTTCCACAGAAGAGGGGCCTGAAAACTAAAGGCTCTCCCTCCCATTCTACTTTTAAATACTCTAGGAACAACAAATAGGCCTGCAGTGCGAGAGCGAAGTGCTCTAATAGGGTGATATGGTACCACAAGGTCGTTAAGATAAGATGGGGCCTGATTATTTAAGACCTTGTATGTGAGGAGCAGGATTTTGAATTCAATTCTGGATTTAACAGGAAGCCAATGAAGGGAAGCCAAAACAGGAGAAATATGTTCTCTCTTTCTAGTCCCTGTCAGTACTCTTGCTGCAGCATTTTGGATCAGCTGAAGGCCTTTCAGCGAGTTTTTAGGACATCCTGATAATAATGAATTACAGTAGTCCAGCCTGGAAGTAATAAATGCATGAACTAGTTTTTCAGCATCACTCTGAGACAGGATATTTCTAATTTTAGAGATGTTGCGCAAATGGAAGAAAGCAGTCTTACATATTTGTTTAATATGTGCGTTGAAGGACATGTCCTGGTCAAAAATGACTCCAAGGTTCCTCACAGCATTACTGGAGGCCAAGGTAATGCCATCCAGAGTAAGAATCTGGTTAGATACCATATTTCTAAGATTTTCAGGGCTGAGTACAATAACCTCAGTTTGATCTGAATTAAGAAGCAGAAAGTTAGCGGCCATCCAGGTGTTAATGTCTTTAAGACATTCCTGCAGTTTAACTAATCGGTGTGTGTTACCTGGCTTCATGGATAGATAGAGCTGCGTGTCATCTGCATAGCAGTGAAAATTTATGCTATGTCTTCTAATGATGCTGCCTAGGGGAAGCATGTATAATGTAAACAGAATTGGTCCTAGCACTGAACCCTGTGGAACACCATAATTGACCTTAGTGGGTGAAGAGGACTCTCCATTTACATGTACAAATTGGAGTCTATTAGATAGATATGATACAAACCACTGCAGTACAGTACCTGTAATACCTACAGCATGTTCTAATCGCTCTAATAGGATATTATGGTCAGCAGTATCGAACGCTGCACTAAGGTCTAGCAGGACAAGCACAGAGATGAGTCCACTGTCAGAGGCCATAAGAAGATCATTTGTAACCTTCACTAAAGCTGTTTCTGTGCTGTGATGAGCTCTGAAACCTGACTGAAACTCTTCAAATAAGCCATTCCTCTGCAGATGATCTGTTAGCTGTTTGACAACTACTCTTTCAAGGATTTTTGATATGAAAGGAAGGTTGGAGATTGGCCTATAATTAGCTAAGACAGCTGGGTCTAGAGATGGCTTTTTGAGTAAAGGTTTAACTACAGCCACCTTGAAGGCCTGTGGTACATAGCCGATTATTAGAGATAGGTTGATCATATTTAAGATCGAAGAATTAATTCATGGCAGGACTTCTTTGAGCAGTTTTGTAGGAATGGGGTCTAAAAGACACGTTGATGGTTTGGAGGAATTAATTATTGAAGTTAACTCAGAAAGATCAATTGGAGAAAAAGAGTCTAACTTAACATCAATGGTACTAAGAGTAGCTGTAGACGATATTACAACTGTGGGATGATTATTGGTAATTTTTTCTCTAATGATAAGAATTTTATTTGTGAAGAAGTTCATGAAGTCATTACTAGTTAGCGTTAAAGGGATGGTTGGCTCAGTAGAGCTCTGACTTTTTGTCAGCCTGGCTACAGTGCTGAAGAGAAACCTGGGGTTGTTCTTATTTTCTTCAATCAGTGATGAATAGTAAGATGTTCTGGCTTTGCGGAGGGCTTTCTTATAAAGCAGCAAACTATTTCTCCAGGCTAAATGATGATCCTCTAAATTTGTGACACGCCATTTCCTCTCCAGCTTACGAGTCATCTGCTTTAGGCTACGTGTTTGAGAATTATACCACGGAGTCAGGTACTTTGGATTTGAGACCTTAGTTTTCACAGGAGCTACAGTATCCAGAGTCGTACGTAGTGAGGAGGTAAAATTATTAACAAGATAATCGACCTCTGTTGGAGTAGCGTTCAGATAGCTGCTCTGCTCTATGTTGGTACAGGGCATTGAAGATGATAACAGTGGGTGGATTATATTCTTAAACTTAGTTACAGCACTTTCAGAAAGACATCTACTTTGATAAAGTCTGTCACTGAATGACAGAACACCATCAATATGTTTACTGCTGGTGTGACTGCCGATAGAAGTATACAGGACTGTACGCTCTGTTCAGATTCTGCTAAATGCTGCGAAACTGATCAGACAGCGCTTCACAGTGAAAATGGATAATGACCCAAAGCACGAGCAACCCAAGAGTTCTCAAGGCAAAGAAATGGGATATTCCAAACGCGGCCAAGACAGTCACCTGATCTCAAACCAACAGAGCGTGCTTTTCAGTTATTAAATACAAGACTGAATTCAGAGAGACCCACAAACAAGAAGTAACTGACGTTGGCTTCAGTAAAGAAAAGGAGAGAGTATCAAAGCAGGAAACAGCATTTGGTGAAGTTCATGGGTTCCAGATGTTAGGCAGTCAAAACAATCTTTATTTCTTAAATTATGTTACTTTGTCCAGTCATGTTTGAGCTTCTAACGATTGTGAACTATGTATAAAAATGTCTGTAAACAGTTTCTGCAAAAGTTTTGTTAAACCCCCTAAATTAAAGCTGAAAGTCTGCACTTCAATCACATATTGATTAATACAGTTTTTTTTTAACTTATGGACCAAATTATAATGAACAATTCTTTCCTAAGAAAGAGAGAAATAGATTCCAGCTTCTTTCATTGTACAAAACCTGCCATCCTTAACTGGGACTGCAAGTTCTTAAGCTGATGTGTTGACAATGGTCCACGCATAGCTCTGCAGAGACACCAATAATTCTCACAGGTGTCAGTGCTTAAAAAACACTTTAAGCATGAATTACGCATGCAAAATTCTTATCAGCTCAATAGTCCACATTTTGTTAATTCTGTCCAGAAAAATGTAGGGGTTCCTCCGATTGTATCAAAGATAACACCAATATATGTCTCCTTTTTTAACACAAAGACACATCAGACAGAGCCATCTTAGAGGGTCTGTTTTGGACTGAGGAGTGTATAATCTGGGTGTAGAATGATTGGAATGACTGCATGCACGTACAAGATATATCTGTATATTTGTGACTTTGTTCTGCATAAACAATCATTTAGTAATCTGTATGTGGGCAGCATTCACTGGACTATATTGCGCATGTCAGTGCAATCGAGATTGTGTTATTAAGTATGCGGGCCTTACTTATACAGCAAGTGTAGAGTTAGTTTATCTTGGAAAAAGTTGGAAAAGTTACTACCTAATTCACAGCTTTTGCCATATTTTTGAAGATTTTTTTTTTTATTAATCAGTCGATAAAAATTGTAGGCTGCAAATTATTATTTTTTTCACTGCTTTCACATTAAGTACTAAAGTCTGTACAAAGCTACAGAGAACTCGGTTTTATGACTTGCTATATTTCAGTTGTCACAGTTGCCTGATGGTCATAATGACATATCAGAATTTAATGACAGGAGGCACGGAATGACGGAGATCCATCACTGGCCAAATTATCGGTGATTTACATAGCACTAAAAATAGTTGTATAAGAGTCACTTAACACAAGGGCCATTTCCTTTGCCAAGGCAGACATTTGGTATTGGGCCCATCCATCAAGACAAGCATTAGTTTTTAATTTTATATTGCTGTCACTAATGTGTTACACAAGCTCGGTTTACAGTACATTCATAACACTCACTTGATTATGTCACATGGGGGTGGGGGGGTTGGGGGTTCACCGGTTACTTTACTTATTATAAATTTCCAAGCAAATGTAATATCATTTGGGGAAATCAAACCCACATTGCCAGATAAAACCAGTTACACTTCCAAGCCAATAAAACAGTACAGTAAATCACAATCAAGTGAATTTAAATAGCCAAATAAAGATTAAATCAACAGCTGATTTACAGCAGGGTTTTAAGATGATTAACTGTTTAGTTACAGACAACTTTTTAGCTCATAGATGATCACCAAATTGAAAATAATATAATTTTCACAAGTTTTCTATAAGTGCTATCTATTGTTGTGTTGCAGTGTATCATACTGCTGAATAATCCTAGCCTAGCCAGTATACTGTATGATAGATGTATACACAGTAGGAGGATTGTGATATAAAGACTTTGTTGTCTCTCTCTCTTTTGCAGGACTCCATGCAGTCTAAACCAGAACGATCAGTGGACGCATTCATCAGAACCAGCAAAGAGCTGGGGGAAATATTCGTGAGAGAGAGACTTTTTCTTTGGTCCTAAATCTTTAGAATAGGCGGAAATGGCTCAGCGTCCATCACATCTTCAGATTGAGAGATGATGGTTTTTTATTACTTACTGAATATTCACTCCTGACATGGCTTTTCCTGTCAGAATCGCCGCTTGCGTGGGCCGCGCGGCATTTCTTTGCTCATTCACTTCCAGTGGGGGCTTTTCCTCCTTTATCTGCTATCTGTGTTTGTGTGTTTGTTTGTTTTCTGTGTTTTAATTAGTCAGCAGAGGGCAGCAGTGAACAATGCTCATTTGAAGGCTTTACTCAAGAGAAATATAGAAAGCCAAGTAAGGACACAAAGAGTTTTGTTTTCAGAAAGTCACTGACCCAACTTAATGTGAAATAGTTTGAAATACTTGCTTTATATCTATAATATATTTGAGCCAAAAGCTGCATAAAATAAGAGTAAAGATTTTACATCCCGTGTTTGAAGTCATACTCATGACATTTTATTCCCATTTACGTAGTGCAACATTAATTAAATGGAACACTCTGTTAGATCAAAAAGCTTTTTACTGCTTAGCATTCGTGTGCAATTAGGCTTTTACGCCATCAATTACTGTATATCACTGGAGTTTTGTAATGCTGATTATCAAAAAGGCTTTATGGCCACGTGGTAATCAAGGCTAAAGGTTAAATAATATCACAAGATTTACTGGAGATTAAATCTGCCACATGTTTAAAGATAAATATAGAAAGCAACACTTATTTTCTTAAAGGCTACATTCAGTTTGAACTGACAATTTGTATATTTATTACTTTCTTGGTTTTTCCTCACCCAAAAAGCTCTGTGCAGGTTACATACTTTGTCAGAGCAACTGATCAAAGTATAACTGAAGTACTTTACTGTTATATTTTCTAGTGACAGCTTTGGCCAAATGACTCCATTCAGATCGTTTTGATTGTATCTTTTGGTCTTTAAATGACTCAAAGAAAACATTTTTGCTCCAATTGTTTGGTTGACTTTGCAATGATAAGGAAAACAAACACAGTCACAAGGCTGTTTGATTCCCAAGGACATCCCCGTACTGGGTACTTCACTATTTGATTTGCTCCGCCTGGATCTTCTTTGCTGTTCAACATTAAAAGCATCAATTGATCCTTGTTTGAGATGCTCAGACAATTGTGTGCTCTGTGACCTTTGGAGAAAAACAACATTTTGTTATGGTTACACAAACGAGTCAATAAGCAGATTTCCGAGGGAAAGAATTAATTTGATTATTTTAGGCACATATTGTGCCTGCAGCAGAGCAATTCTTGTGATTCAATCGCACAATGAGCATTTGTGGAAAATGAATAGCAGGCATTGTCAGGAAGCGAGCTTGTTTTCCGATAAGGTTGTTAGAAATTATTTTAATTAGTTCCAGTGAGCGAGCTGAACATACATGATACATTGTGGATCCACACCTCAGGAATGTCACATTTTTTGTCACATGGTGGAGCCGTGAAATTTATCAGCTTTGCATAAACCTCCTTACAACAACAGACTTCACAATGTCAAGGCAGATAGCTGTGTGAGAGAATTGGCCCTCTATCTGCACTGAGACACACATTTTTAAGCAAACAAACTGTTATTCAAAGATACTAAAAAGCTTCGTCTACATCTGCTGGGAGCATGAAATCCAGACAGATGATGCTGACGGTATCTCGAGCATGATTCAGCTCTGGTGTAAAATGTTTGTTCAGATACACTGATATGACATTTACATCCTATTGGCTCCTGTGCTGAATACAAAGGTGCAAAGCGTCCAACACACACTGTAAAAGGCTGAGTGCTTTGCAGATGCAGGATTATTATGTAGCATTATCTATCCTATACATTTTTATTTGCCCTGTCATACATTATTATGTACGTATTTATTAGCACGTAGTTGGCATATGGAGTAAATACTGGTTCAGGGACAGTTGTAATAGATTTTTTCCACTAACAGACTCAGTACCTATTGTATCCAGATACAGATTTTAAATTGGACTGCACTATCATCACTGGAAAATAAGGGATCCAGGACATTTGACTTAAGTGAACGATGATTAGTTGTACGTGCTTTACTCAAGTCTTTAGACAACAGAGATTGGAGATTTTTTCTCTCTGTAAACACGATAGCTCAAAAAAGGTTTGAATGAAATCTGATTAAAGTTTGTAGGGGTGCAGAGTGGGGTCATGTTAGCAATCCATTAATTTTGGCTTAAATTCACCAAAGTCTTCAAGGTCAGCTCAATGATTTATTAGTCAAAAATGGGCAAAAATCCTTAGAATTCAATAGATTAATCTACTGAATTATAAGAACAATTCAAAACTCTGTTTTTACTGCTGTTGTTTGTATTGAAAACATATAGGAATATAGGGAATGATACATGGGGATTCTAAATATCACTTTACTTTGGACCTCTGACCTCTTCTTTGAGGTCAAATCAGGTCAAACTTTAATAAAATCTCCTTTGTTTTCAAAACTTTCACCACATGTGATGACATTTGAGCTCTGACATCACTTTTACATTTCACATCTGATTTTCTTTCAAGTCGACCCCAAACTGCGTTATATCTTTAAAGAAAGTGCCGTCAAGACAAAGAGAATGAGCCGCCTCATCAGTATAATGTTATATAATAAGCTTAAGATACTCATCGTCAGTTATTTACAAATCATTACCTATTATTCATTATCTGCTTTTACAGAATGCATGTGTCATAAAAGTAAACAAGAACAAAGGAAACAAAACAGAATTCAGTTAATACAGCGCAGAGAGTGAGCTGCCTTGGTGGAGGTTTTACTTTGGTTCTTGTCTTTGCCTTTTTGAAAGCGTACTTGTTTTCCTTTTGCCAGGTAAGAGTTTGTTGTTTCAGTGTTTCACAATTTCAGATAACTGGAGAAAGCTACGTTATTAGAAAGAAAAGATGTCGTCTTGCTGCGTTTGTTGCAACACTTGTTGGAAAAAATTTACTGTTTTAAGCTAAACTTTGCTACTTTTGCTAAAGTATGGTCACTGTAGCTATAAGAGTTATGGGATAATGGTACACAAAACACAAGCAAAGGAGAGTCAGAAAGCCTGCAGCTATCTTGGTAAGTTCAGGAACACAGTGAGGTCTGACTTAGTAAAGATAGTAAAGATATCCATGGACTTTTCTTATCTTTGTCTTTTCTTTAAAGTTACATATTCCTACTTTTACAACTGTCTGTTTGTAGTTTTGTATAATGTCGGGTTGTCGGAGTATTGCATGGCATAGCAAACACATTAAAACCAGCCCTTTCTTCACGGTTAGACTCTGCACCCATGCACACTTACCTTGTTCCCAGCTGAAGCCCATAGCACCTCCACCACCTATATTTAAACCTTTGTTTCTTCCCTTCCTTTGGCTACTTGTTTCTTTCTTTTGGCCCTTTTGTCATTTCCTGCCTGACTGCAGTGTTAAACTACTTTGTTCCTCACACACAAAGTACAGCACTAAGAAGCGCTTACGACTGTCCTTTAAGGTTAACAAAAGTTTCAGTAAGCATTCTAAAGAAGTCACATTCGGTAAGCAATCAGGCTTGAGGCGGGCATAAATCCTCTGGGCCCAGTCCCGGCATTACAAATACCCGCAGTGCCTGTATGTGCTGATGACTACAAAATTGAAAAAGAAAGGCCCTAATAATTCTGAGGCAAGTTTCCCTCTGCAGTAGGTATTGATTATTTGTGTGTGGTGAGAGATTTGGAAAATTCAATTAAAGGAGTTGTGCAAAGGATTCATAAATTCAGTCCCCCCAACCCGTACCGAGACACGGTTATGTTCTAAATCAATGCTGCACTTCACAATATATTTTCTTAGCCACATAAAAATAAATAACATTTAAACAGTTCTGCTTACTGCAGAAACAAATTTTATTTTCTCCCAAGATTTTCAGTAACAGTCAGGTACTGACTTGTGCACATCTTCGGTGTGGTGACGTATTTTTATTGCACTTTTCCCCATAAGGAAGTCCTATATAATATGAATTTTGAGATGACAAAATGAGGGGGAAAGGGTGCAGCTCAGCAGTGTAAAAATTGATCAGACCGTAGATGGGGCCACACCAGGGGGGAAGATTTGTATGTCGGCAGTAATGGGCTGTATTAAAAAGAAGATTCCTTAAGATGTCATAAAAGCGATGGGGGCTGTGTCGCAGGTCGTGGGCCGCCGGCCCAGCGGCTCCCAGGCTGTGGCACATCCGTCAGCTCATGGACAGATGCCACCTACCCACTAGGAGTTTTATGCTTTCTGATTGAACACATGCTTGCAATCAAAGAGGGAGAGTTGTATATTAGACTGTTTTGGCCCAACCGAAGCTGGTGGTCTTCGATCGACACCTTGGATTGCAGAGTATGCAATTTTGTCCAATGCGATTCCTGATTTAGTAAGTGCCATTGCCATTTTATCTCAGGAAGCAAAAAGCAAAAACACACTTCCATGCTTCTGTGAAATATATAAAGGCCGAGTAAGCGGTCCTTTTCATCATCATAGATTAGTATAATGCTCAGGGGACGGTGAGTTACCATAAATTAGCGACTTCCAGTTATGGTTTTCTTGAGGTTACTTTTGTGTTTGCTCTTCCAGATCTTCACGCCAGTGGTGTAGCCTCAGTTACAGCTCAGATTACTGAAAAATCGGCATCTAATTGTAAACTTTTACCCATCTGTAAATGTTTGATTTGAGATTTAATCACTTCTCCTTTCAGTTTTCTGACAAGATGAGAGATAGCTCCTACATTTTTAGGAAATCAGCTATGTCCCAGCATACACTAATCCCCCTTCAACTCTAATTTTGGATGTAATGTAAAAACTGACAGAACCACGGCCATGCGTACATCTTGGTTTGTTAACCGATAGCGTTGGGTATGCAAAACACTCCTCCTGGTAAACTCTCTTCTTTGTGAACATTCAGTTTTGACAGCGACTGTTACATTGTGTGCAATATCACCGAGTGCCAGAGGGGTTATAATCATGTTTTCCTCTCCCATACTCCCCAGGTTTTTGTTAGCGAGGCATCTCGGCTGTTGACAGCTAATGGAATTGCTCTTCACCTCTTGTGCGTATGATCCCACGGAGATAAGGCAGGAGATGAATGTGGAATCTGCGCTGTCAGTTGTGTGGCTGAGATGTCTTGGAAGCCGTCATTCATTTGTGGGAGAGTGTCTGGAACGGTAGGAGCGAATCCTTTGACATGTTAGACCACCACCACCACCACCCCCTCTACCCCCACTCCATCTCTCCTCCGGAGCCTCTGTCTGGCAGCTGACAAATGTTGATCCTACATTAACCACAATGCTGCAACGCTGTGCAAATAATGTTCTTCAGATGGCAACCCTCATCCCCTTTATGGGTAAAACTATGTATGCAATCCTCCACACCTGCGCAGTTTAACACCTTTGAAAAGTAAATGTGGTGAGGGGGGGGTAGAGGGTGGAGGAGGGCAAACTGTCTTACACAGCACAGTAGTCTCTTTATTTGGCAGCGCCTGGGAAGGCCGAGGCCTCTCGCTGCCCGAGTCGACCTAAGCAACAGCTGGTGTTCGCAGCAACATTTCCTATTTCTGCCTAAGGTGGATCGTGTAACTCTCACTTTATCACCCATAGAGGCCACGTGAAGGACAAAGCCAGCACGCCCATAAACAAAACTAATGTTTTCATACAGGCCCCTTTGGAGATTGGTAGAAGGATCTGTGGTGCTTTGAATACCCCCTTACCAGTCCTGACACATTACAAACAATCTCATACCTGTACTATTTCTCACTAAGGGTGGGGCACTTGAAACTGTGAGCTCCTCTTTTGACAAGGTTAAAAAATTGATGTTAGATCTAAAGGGAGATATTTTTTTAATTTCACAACACAAAGCTTGACATCTATTGCATGCCACCTGCTTTAATACACTAAAAGTCAAAGCTACAGTAAAAGGGTAAAGAGTATTCTGGATACATATTCAATAACATGATGATGATAGAGGCCTTATTTTTTACTGTGGCTTGAAAATACTTACTACTATGTATTTGAACTTTTTGAAACGCTGGGAGAACATGAACTTAAATCCCATCTCACAGACTGAAACTGTCGAATGCAATATTTGTGCGTGACTTTACAAGCGCAAACTAAATCTGTCTCAAAGGAGTTGCAAGAGTCACACAAGACAGCCGGTTGATGCAGTGAGAGTTATATTTCATTATTACCGCTTGTTACTGGGAATACGATCACCCATAGTGCAGTGTGTTTACAAGGGCAAATCTGCGAATGATAGATGGCTGGATCTCCAAAACAGAAAGTACTGTGTGGTGTTCTCGGCATGCAGCGGTCAGTACTGCTGGACTGGACCATGAAACAATTTGAGAAGATGTATTTCATTTTCCAGCATGCGGACACCTCTGTGTGTGTCATCTACCTGGGTAAGACGGCGATATCAAGCTGGGACATTTAGGTCCTGTCATGTATGACACTAGCCCAGGGGTGGGCAATCTCAGTCCACGAGGGCCGGTGTCCCTGCAGGTTTTAGATCTCACCCTGGGTCAACACACCTGAATCACATGATTAGTTCGTTACCAGGCCTCTGGAGAACTTCAGGACATGTTGAGGAGCTAATTTAGCCATTTAAATCAGCTGTGTTGGTTCGAGGACACATCTAAAACCTGCAGGGACACCGGCCCTCGTGGACTGAGATTGCCCACCCCTGCACTAGCCTCTCTCAGCTCGTTACACTGCAAAATCTGTAAAGGAATCATCTGAGAAACGTATCAAAGAAGCTCAGAGTGTTGCTTTGGCCTCCGCTTCTCCTTTATCACTGTCCAACTGAGCATCTATGGGATGATCTGTAAAAGAAAGTGCAACCCAAGAAGACAACGCTTCACAACTTTCAGTAATTAAAATATCTGGGTAACCACAGGACACCCAAAGACATCTTGTGGAGACTTGTGGAGCTCTTTAGGCAGCATGAGGTGGACTTAACCAATATTCAGCAGGTGGTTTTAGTGTTGTCTTTTTTACACAAAGAAGCAAGAAATTTAGGTTTAGCTTTTTGGTTGGTGAATGAGCTAATCAATTAAATGAAGTATCAGAGTTATCACAACAAAATGCGGCGGATCTGCAGATTCAGTCGCTTTTTGATTAAACTCAATTCATCTTAATAAATGAAACTGAAATGAGCCGTTTCAATCCGTTACAATTCTGTTTATCTGTCTTGTTTCTTATTTTTTGGGCTTTGGGGGGAAGAAGAATTATTTTTTCTAAATAATAAAAAAAATAAGCAAATGTTATATAAAAGAGCAAGCCAACACCTTTCACACCACCACTAATTGGCCCCTTGTGTTCACGCCCCTTTGTAGTAACTATTAACTCAGATCTTGGGCTCCTATTTGTCCCTGCAGCCCTTTATTGGCCGCCAGCCCGGAGCCTCAGATGCACAGGCAACCCTGGCTGACCTGATAACATTTATAGTTGTAATGGATTTTTTTATGCCCGTCATTAACTGGCAGAGAGATTGGATATAGAAATTGCTTGTACCTTTTTCTGTGGTATTTCAACTTTATAGCATTATGTTCAGATATGTCACCTTCCATCATCCTTTTTTTTTAAGGCTTCTCCCGTCACTGGTTTTGTTTTAAATGTACGGGTCTTTTGTGCAGGACACTTGTAGTATCAAGGGCTCGTAATGAATATTTAATGATGTTGAGTAAAGGTTCGGAAAGATATAATTTCTGTCCAATAATTGGTTCTCTCTCTGCCAGACCTTTAGGGGTGATTTAGCACGCAACATGCTTAATGTAGACAGTTTATACGAAGCTGCTTTGAATCAAGTCATTGAACAATGTGGCAATAAAGCGGATGTTCGCTTTTAGGATGCTGGTAAATTTGATTTATTTTCGCAAAAACTACATTTGTACAAAACAGCTTTAATGTTAGGCAAAAATGTACAGTAAAAAAATAGTTCGATGAACTTCAATGAAAAGTTCACAATGAATGGATGGATATCAACATGGGGAGACCTGAGTGTAGCACATCAGGTGCATCTTTACCACCACCTCAAGGGCATAATGTGGATAAAATAACAGAAACAGTTCATAATATGATTATACATAACCACAAACTTTGGTGTCAATATTTGCCATAAAATTAGACCAACACTTCTGGTCCCCATAAAAAGGAAACATTATAACAGGTGTTTATGTTATTGTGCCTGCCTCCTGTGGCCAAGGCATACAGGCCTATAAGTCAGTATAGGCCATACGATGCCAGGTTAGCCAGGAATATGTGTATTTCTTTGTAATGTATGAGTAGTCCAGGCAAATAATTCAACAAGGTAGGTTCATTTCACATGACTCGAGTCATTTTTAGCCAAATTACATTTCGTGACCTTGACAACATATAAGATTTGTCTTTGAATTGCACTAAATTCATTGGTCCACACTGAAAAATTTCCTTTCATTTCATGTCACAATTCTTCTGAAATGCCATTTATCCAACTCTTTAATAAGCACTTGTGTTATTTTGTATTTTGTACACAAAGGCATGGGTAAAAGGCCTCATGCACTTTAAAAGCAGATATACCTTAGTGTGTAACGCTGACTTTACTGGTGTAAAATTAGATCAACACCTTCACCTGTGGCGTGACTTAGTTGCTCTTCTTCTGGCTCTTTCTGCTGGGAGGCTCACTGAACTGAACCACATTGAAATGTATAAAAGTTCCCAAAAAATGCAGGAAAGCTGTAGTGGATACTAAGACTGGGAACAAGTCGGGCAGATGGGGCGGAGGGATCAGAACTGCGGTTGCGATACTCAGGCCAACCATGGCTGCAATGCTGATGTAGAACTGTAAGAGATAAAGGCAGTGTGGTTGTTAGCGCATTGAAATGAGACTGGGAGTTACAAGACCATGCTAAGTGCTGATATCATAATAAAAAGCACAGAGGCCCAGAAAAAACTGTGGATTACGTACTGGTTTAGAACATAAAAGGAAGCATCTCATGCTAGTCTAGCAAAACAAGTTCACCTACTAAGTTAGTTACTTAGCCAGTGCCTTCATTTACACTGAAAACCTCTTTCAAGGTCCTTTATATTGTAAGGTAAAGACGCTACAATATTAGAGTAAAAGATGACTCTCTGTAAGCAAGCATTTGAAGACAGTGGGAAGGAAAAACTCCCTTTTAACAGCAAGAAACCTCCAGCAGAACCAAGCTCACGGAGGGGCAGCCATGTGTTGGGACCAGTTGGGGGGTGGGGGGAGGGAAACAGGAAAAAAGACAGTTATGTGAGGAAACAAGCTTAATTCTGTGCCTTTGGTCAAAGATGGGATCTCCGTGGCAGCTAAGCAAAAATTTAAGAACTGATCAAAACTTTTGGAAAAAAAAGCTTGGCTTAAAAATATCTTGCTGTGACACAAATATCTTTTACAACTGTATTCATGAAAATAACAGCCTTTAGTCCAAATCCTTTATGCAGAGAACTCTTAAAATAAATTGAATAGTTATCAAATGAAATTTTTGATTTAGAAACATGTAAAAAGTGATTACCCCAGGGTATAAACAAACTGTTGACTTTCCCCTTAACACTAACTATACACATAACATCAAACCAGTAATTTAATTTAAAATAGAGCTCATATGACATTGAATATTTATAACTAAGTGACAGACATCAAATTAGTCACTTGAGAGGTGCTATAAAGAAACGAGGCCTGCAATATCATATTACAGCAAATTAGATTTTTTTTTCTTCAAGGTACGGTCACTGCTTTTTATCTCGTTACAGATTTGCAAACAGATGTGATGGTGAGCGTCACATCATTCATCTATCTGCTTGCGCTTTATGACCCAAAGATCAGCCTGTGAGGTGCAGGAAGCACCTCGTGCCTGCCAACCGCCCAAAACCCATGAAACCTTATCCCCATCATTGGGGCTCGCTATTTATGCTGCTTGTGTAAATAAATATATCTAGGCAAACCTGTGTTAATGACACGTGCTATAAAAAGACACCTTCTCCTAATCTCCAACACCCCACCAGTGCCCCTGTCGCTAAGGGGTCGGCGGAGAGGCCACTTCAGACGCTATGGAAACTTAAATAAGCGATAAATAATTCTTTGGTTGGCAGCAGCGTTCATCCCTGGACAGCTTACACAGCTTACACCAGCACATGATATTTATTTATACAGTCGGGCATGTCTTCTCACACAGTTGCAATTTAGGTCTAGTGCCACTGGGACCCTGATATCAGCACTCTACTTACTACAAATGTATCATCTGTACATCCTCCACCCACTATGTACCAGAGAAAACATGTCTTTGTCTTTGTTTGCCAACTGCAAAGCCAAGCCCTTATTATAAGCAAGCAACAACATGAAGGAAACCACGCTTAAAAGATGAAGCGTTAAATCCCGCTAATGAAAAATAGTTCATATTAGGGTCGTGCTGGAGTTTTACCTGCTTTTTCTACTTGTGTGAAGTCTGTCTTTGGGTCAAAGTCTAATTTAATCTGAATGACCTTTAATAACCTTTAGTAGAAACAAACTAAAACAGCAACCATAATTATAAACATTAACCCCATCTACACACATCTGTGGGACAGCACCACACACAGCCAAAACCAATGCTGTTTGACTTAACTGACATTTAGTAACTTTGATTTAATGTCTGGATTTTAATTCTTCGCGCTATTATTTAGTGCAACTGGTAACAGTGAATCATATTTTAATGAAATAAGTGGATTCAAGTGATTTGTAACTATAAATGAAATGTGTGAGTGTGAAATATGTAGTGAACTAGAAGGGTGAAGAATCTTATTGGGGATTTATGCTTCAGTGAGAAATCTGCACTGTAGCTACGTTACTGCAAACCGCTCTGAAACCCTACGGTACAACCTGACATGCACCTGATATGGAAATGTAACTACACGTCACGTCGATGGAGCCTGCAACTATTGTGATTGACCTGTTCAGTATGATCAATTCCTCCAGTGCATTTCCGCATACGCAGTTTTTAAAAAAATCAATGAAAGCATAACAATCATCATCTCAATATAAGGAATAAGGACTGTCGCCATAGAAGTGAGGGAATGTACAAAGAAATGGAAAAACCTGAAAGAAAAATATGTCTACTTATGAAAAAAAAAGTGGCCACAACAAAAAGTCGAGATCCAGGAGGGGAAAAAGCTCCAGCAGTTCATTTGTTTCTATTGGCTGGCAGAAACAAATGGACTGGACACGCTCACATGCTAATTGACATGTCACATTGCACAAACATAAATGCTAGCAGTTACGTTGTAGATTACATCACAGGCTTTACAAAGATTCCCTACAGGGGCCATCTAAATCAGGCCTTACACTGGAAGAACCCCTAAGTGTACTCAGGTACATTTCTTGAGTAAATGTGAAACAGTTACAAGATTTCATAGATGCATGGTTTCTTTTGATGTGCAAACAAGCAAATCACTGAATATTTGGAACTATAATGTGAATTATTATAACAGCACTTCAATACTAACCTTCCATCTCACTATAAAGGCCAGGTCCATCTTGGGTAGCCAATAAAACAGCTTGTTGTAAGCTCCCAGTCTCAGTTTATCCTCTGAACAGTGATCCAGTGCAGACAATAAATAGATGCTGAAGAAGAGGAAGCCCAAAGAGGTCACAATATAGGGCACCAGCAGGCCGTCCTTCAGGAACAAAGGAAGCATGCTGCACACAAAGACAAGAAAAGGACAAGCATAGCAGATTTCATTACATTTTAAGCCTGTCTGTGTTGTCATGGCAGAATCAGTTTCAACTACTGTAGTAGGAACTACTGCACACATAGCAATAGCAAAATATAGTTATGAAAATTCACAGGTGTGTAGTTCAGACCAAAATGAACATCATGTTTCTCAATGGTCCTGTTCCAATACATGAATACAAAGTGAAGAGCACCAAAAGCACCCCCCAGTCTCACATTCTTTTTCATTCTTGGCATCTTTGTTTCTCTACAAACAAAAATATTTGCACCTGTATAAAGACAGAATAGTTCTGAGGATGGGCATGAACTCACGCTGATGTCTTTGCTTAGATCAATGTAATATAGCCCCAAAAGCAAGAATCACATGTGATTCTTGTATCATGCAGACATTATAGCTATTGCAGTATTGCCTTTACATGCAAGGTACAGCTGGACATTTATACAGATTGGCACAATGTGTCTTTTGTCCTGTCTTCCTCCTCTCACCCCGAACCAGTCGTGGCAGATGCTTGGCCCTCCCTGAGCCTGGTTCTGCTGGAGGTTTCTTCCTGTTAAAAGGGAGTTTTTCCTTCCCACAGTCGCCAAGCGCTTGCTCGTAGGCGTTCGTCTGAGTCTTGGGGTTTTCTCTGTATTATGGTAACCTTACAATGCAAAGCAACTGTCCTCGTAAATTTGGTGCTATAGAAATAAAATGCAATTAAATTAAAGTAAATTAAATTAAACTGAACTGAAATGAAAAGGGACAACATCAGATTTTTAAATGATTATGAAGTCTGTTGGAAAAAATCAGTTTGATCCTACAGCTGATGGAGGGCACAGTAGAGTTTCATACCCATCAACATCATTAAGTTGAGTGCAAAGTTTGTTAAGTGCAGCAGTAAGCCAAACAGTTTTTATCCTGCAGGCCTGTATGTGCATGCATCTCCCAGGGAGAGATGGCTCTGTAATTCACGAGGAGCTTATCTTAGTTTAGTAGAGGGTCATGGGCAAGAACAACAGTTGACTCACAGTGAATCACACATTGCCCCAGCTTATAAAAACCTTTCCCCTGACAAAAAACTACTTATTCAGATTTGGACTCAAACAAAAAAACTTCTATTCAGTAGATAAATGTTTAACACTTCCTCCATTTACACTGACTGGCTGCATTCAGTGGTCATAAAGTGGTCATGCTTGACCATCCATTCAGCCAATTCTGCTAACAAAAGATGTATTTTTTTTTCTTTTTTAAATGAGTCTGGAGAGGATGCAGATAATGTGAAAGTCCAAGGCAGACTGTACAGGGGAGCAGCTACAGAATGACCTCCTGTCCCTACACAACACACACTTAGACAGCAGGCATGCAGACTATGCTGTGTAATCCCCAGATATCCTTATACTAAACCACACGCACAACAATTAGTGCTGCCGGAAGAATTTAACAACAGCTGGTGAAAGTTAGATGGAGCATTTGCAGCACTACTTGTGTTTTCCATTCATGGTGCTTAGCTCCAACCCACACAGCACACCATTTAACTTTTCAGGATTATTTTTATTATTTTTCTCATTAAATGAGAGATAGAAAACAAAGTGAAAGAAATGACGAGAGACAGCACCCAACAGCGGAACACCAGATTTATACGCAAGCTCATCAAACGGGACATCTTAAAGCAAGACTGGCCAGAACTGACTAGAGGATATGAGTAATAAAGTGGGCAAAAAGACACTTATTGTGCAATTTATTCTTTGACAAGTTAAACAGTCTTGCTGTTGAAATTTAAAATTTTTGGCAAGTTCTCATTAGTTTGATTTTCTCCTAATTGTAATTGCTGAACTTTTTCCCATCATAAAAATAAGTATAATTACATAACTCTATTATTCTATTATCCAAGTTGCAGTAAATAAGATTTAGAAACAAATCTAACAACAGATAGCCTGTTTTTATTTGTTAATCTTCCAACCTTTGTGTGTTGTCAGTGATTTCAAAAGACTTTCGTTCTTACCTGAATGTCGAGGCCTGTAGGAACCAAAGGGCCATCAAGGGGAGGTCATTCAGCAGGAGACAGGCAGGCCTAGAAAAAGAAATTCAGATGCACTCAGTATTAAATAGACTGCAGTGACTTTTGCGATTAGACAAGACTAGAGTGAAAAGAATATTAAACTATTATTAATCTATTAAACTATTAAACAGCTACTGAGCTGATCAAACATCCACTTACAAGTATTTACAAGTCAGTCAGCATTTGTTGTACCACATTATTTCATTCGAGAATACATCTTTAAAACTTTAGCTAAGTTATCTATTTTCATTTGAAGAACTGCCAATGTTTTGCCAAGAAGCTGCAATGATATATTTATGACCGCATGTGTCACATGCGCGTGCGTCTGTCTTCATATGCGTTTAAGCCTGTTGCTAATTGAACTTGCTAGCCCGCTTCAGTGCAAGTTGTACGCTCTGCTCAAAGGGGGCACTTTCCATCAGTCCCCGAGCCCATAATTACAGTCAGTGCTCTTCGGCGATCCTGTTACAGCCCAATAATTGATCCTGCGCAAACAACACCCCGAGCTGCCGCCTACCATTCTTTCCTAATCCCTGGACATGTATTACTGATTGATTCAGGAGGACAGGTGGGAGATATAACTCAATAGTTAATAAAGCAACAATCTACCCTAATCTAGATTAATAGATGAGCCCAGATCTAGAAACCAAATCCCTCGCTGTCAAATCTATCCCAGGCTTTTCACCCCACCTACAGCTTTCTACATATGGATTTAAATGATAATGAAGCACACACACACACACACACACACACACACACACACACACACACACACACACACACACACACACATCTCACTTCTTTTAGTGCTGCTTTCACCCTGTTAAATATGACCCAGCTCTGACACAGCACAAATCATGGCAGTGGTAGCAGGGTTCCTATCTGTGATGACAGAGGTGAATAACTTCTCGGTACTTAAAAAGAAATCTGGGGGTACAGCAGGAGGATGACGTCATTTTTACAAAGCGAACATGATTTGAAACCATTATAATTCTGTACGACATAATCTGAGATTTGACAAGGCGAATGGCTCCTTTGTGAGTAGAAATTAAATCTATACTCATGAATATTTCAGATATCGCTACAAGACAGAGAAAGTACCATTTACATTTGTCACCCAATGAGACAAACCTCAAGAAGTTACAATTATCTTCTTTGTACTTACAAGGCAGCCAAAAGGATGGACTTCTCATGGACTTGAAAGGAGAAGAGGAAGAACGCCAGGGATGAATTGACCTTAAAGTGACATTGGGGCTATCAGTAAAACTGCTATATTTAATAATACACTTTTTATTACAAAGGGAAGGAAGAGAAACATATTCGAGATCGTTTTCTCAAAAAAGAAACTGGGTTCGTTAAATTAAATATGATACTTTGAGCCAAAATCTCACTGGCTTAAAAACAGCCCAATGCTGAATGCCAAAAACACTCACCAAAGCCAGTTTAAAGTGCCAGAAGGTTGGTTTTGTTAACAGCCTGATACAGGAAGGTAGAACCGCCAGGAGAGTGCAGGCAAGACTGAAAAACAAATGAAGATGGAAGATGAAGTTACTGAAGAAAAAAAAACAGTATCAGCTGTGCTATGTAGGCAATATCATTCTCAATAGCATTTGCATGACATTTCAAGGTTTGTAAGTGTTATGAACTGGGTGGACATGGATGCATTGGAAAGCTTTTAATGAAGACTTAATACATTATTATTTTACCAAGCCAACAAAATACATAAAAACAGCACAATTTGTTTTCATTAATTGGCATTGGTATGAATATCAGCATTTAACTCTCAGTTCATGCCACAGTTCTTTTTAGACAGCCCTCTGATCTGTAACTTAGTTGTGTGCTGTGCCGTTATGGACCAAAATAATGGCCCCTGCTTAGGGTTACCAGGCAGTAACCCTCAACTGTCACCTTCTGGGGGTAGAAGCATGAGAAAAAAACATGTTGGAGTCAGTGTGTATAAATGTGCTGAAAGGTCAGGCCGCGAGTTAGTTTGAGGTGTCAGCAATGTGTTTTAAACTACAAATCATAGAAGACAGAAAGAAGTGTACATGTACAATATACACAGGAGTAATGGCAGACCTGTAAGTGGATATTTATTGTGTATGAAAGCAAGTGTGCTACTCGTGTGTTATGTGTAGGGCAGGGTTATGCTGTCTGGATGGAGCTGTATCACTTTACACAGCTGATTCATTTTATGTATGGTGTACACCCAGAGCAGAGCATTTAGCAATCCACCCTGTGCGCCATAAAGACAGCAGTGTTTTTCATTTGTTTCAAATGCACGACAGTAAAAGAAGTCTAACTTGATCCCCAGACTTAGCAGTCTGGCAGAAACGTGTCCATGCTGCGAACGCAGGACTCCTAAATTTAGCGTGCTGGGTTATTTAAGCAGGCTCCACCACGACGCAACTGTTGCAAAAAGTTTTTCTAAGCGTGGCTGCACAGGACCCCGACTTTTGGTCAAGATAACTTCTAATGTATGTGGAGAATCAGCCTCTCTTTCATACCTACATTAGAATTAAATTAGCACACAAGATCCATTATTATGCTAAAACAAACAAACAATAAAACCTCACTGTCACATCGATTTAGTCGGACATTTTTCTTTTCAATATTTCTCGGGTGTTTTAAAATGTTGTCACCACATTTTCGAAGAGATCAATGACTTTATGTTCAAAAGTTCCTCATGAGATGTTAGTGATGACCTTATTTCCAACCACTGGATTACTGTCTTTATCCCCAAGGGCAAGCTTGGTCTTTTCAGGAAATGAAAGGAGTGAGGGGGGGGGTAGCGCAGCACAACAGAGAAAAGAAAACATAAAGTGAAACTTGTTAAACAGATAGAGGATCACCTGAGGTAGAGCTGAGAGTCACCTGACAAAATGGATTTGATCTTTATCAGGGTGTTCAGGCTGCACCATGTGTTGGCCACTTTATCCTGTACACACACACACACACACACACACACACACACCTTGGTCAAATAAAAAGTGCCAGGAAACACAAAGAAGTAATTGTTCTAAGAAATTATTCCTTCTCAGAAAGTGTAACAAAATTCCTCTGTGGGAAGACATTTATTCATAATCCTCCATCAAACATTTTCTCTCCTGTCAGGAAAAGCATGGGGCTTATTTGTAACCTCTGGGTTTTGAGATCAAGTTTTCAGAAGTAGATTCTGCTTAACCAGCAGACACAGACCAACCAAAGAAAAACAAACAGTACGTGAAGTCGATATATTGGGAAAAAAGCCAGTTACTTTCTTTGAATTCTATTTTCTGACAATAGCTGTTATCTTTTTGATTTGTTGCTTTGCTGATAAATGTCAGGCAACAGTAAAGTGAAGACATAATTTCGAGCATGAAGGGATGTTTTCAAACTATAATCCAAAATACAGCTATCAAATTTAAAATATATATATCTGAAACAAAAAAGAAGGAGCAAATTTTAATTGTTGGGAGGCTGAATCCAGAGGATGTTATGGAAAAAATAAGCATATAAACATTTATATTATTTACTATTATCATTATTAATCAAAAGTCGTACAATTTCTCATATTAGTGTCACTTTTGCATTGTTAATAATGTGCCTGATTTCTAAGATGACTGAAATTATATATACATATATATATGTATATGATACAGTACACGGTATGTGTGAAGCTTCCTCTTTAATACCAGCTGAAAAGTACTTGTGGTTTAAAGCTGATATCAGATGAGGAGCTCATTGTGTGTGCTTCAGCTGATTTAAGTGCTTAAGCAGTTGTGCAGGGATATCGAGGCCAAAGCCACCAGTGTGCGCCATGATATCACACATCACAGAGGCTGTGGATGTTTTCACTGTGTGATTCTATCTAAAAAATCTATTTCTGGCCTCTTCCCTCTCTTCTGTTCTACAGCTGCTGGCTGCACAGCTGTGCCGATCTTAATGGCAACGTAGTCAGCAGCACAGGGCCGTCCACTGCTGTGTTATCTCAGCCCAATCCCTCTGTCCTTCCTTTCTGCCTCCTTGCTCCAAATAACTGTTACAGCAGTGAAGCCGGCAACACATGAATGTCAGGGTGGGCTGAGCGAGAGTGGTGCAGCCCCCTTCACCTATAAACTAGCATGGAATTTCACAGGGAGAAGCATTTGGTGCCATTTTTGTGTGCAGGCAGCAATGTGAGACGCTAGAATGCAGCTCAGTGGGTAAACTTACAACTGCTCCCCCCCAGAAGTCACCGGGACCACCAGTCACCAGCCCTCTTCTTCCCCACCGCCCCTTCTCGCCCTGTCCCCTTGTCCGAGGCGTCTGCTTACATGCACAATTTCACAATTAGTTCAGGACAACTTGCCCCCAGCAGCCCCCTTCGTGCTGTCGTCACAGGCGAGCATAGTGTCTCTCACACCCTGTGTATTATGTTTGAACCATTTCGTTGAACAAATACTGCCGCGGTGCACGATGCCAGCCGCTCCCTCGGCAGAATTTTCAATTACTTCTCACATCCGTGACACCTTGTGGTGGGTTCCACCTCGGGAACGGGGACAAGAGGGGGTTACAGGGTTTCAGAAACGAGAGCCGCAAAGCTTGGCCTCCGAGCTGTCAGTCACACGCACGCAGTTACTTCACCTCGGCCGCTTTCATCACTGTGACTGTGGAGGTGTTTCAAGTATTCTTGTTCACCATCATCACTTTCCTTTTTTAATTAATATCATATTCCAGTGACCAGGCTATAAGTGGGTGACCACTGTATATCAAACATGTACATTTGTTCTTGCAAAACAGTCAAACATACGCTTATGTGTCTGTTTTCTGAACATGTAGTCAGTAGGTGAAAGCAGCTGTCCGACGTGCTCTGATATGCCTTCAAGTGTTGCGTCCACCACACTCATTGGTTCGTATGGCTAGAACATGGCTGTGCTATGAGGTGGCGAAAACAACTTGGTCATAAATTAGTGAGATTTATCTCTATCCTCCTACTGTACACCCCAAACCCCGACACCTCCCGGAGATAGAGTGAAACTGATCTCCTGACCTTTCACAGTTTTATTCCACTGTTTTCTTTGATCCTGCAGGGTATCTGTTTCCAAGCGGCTAAGCGCTAGTGGATGGAAGGGTATTTCGCCATGCTGTGAGTATGGAATCAGTGCAATAGCGGAGTAGTGCCGTGTGTGTTGTTTCTAACATTGGTAACAGCTTAATGCTCGAAACAGTGAAACACCATGAAATTAGGTTTCTCAGAAAAAATGTCACTCCTTAGAAAACGCAGACTCTTGACTGATCGCACTCTGGCCAGTAAATCCTTTAATAAGAAATGACATTTCACAGTAATTCTCAGCCCAAAGACAAGTCATATACCAGTGATCATAAGATGTGAAGTTGCTGGTATTAATCACAGCAATTTGCTTTGATAAAACAGAAACATAACTGCATCCATGCTGGCTTAACCCGCAATGGAAATTTTTAAAGTCAAAATACATGTCACTGGTTGTATGTGGAATTGTATTATATTTGATTAAAATAATTGCTGTCTTCCCATTTTCAGTTAAAAAACTGAATTCAAGATTAACACTGCTAGTATTAGTTTCACCTCTATTTTATTTATATAGTGCCAAATCACAACAACAGTAACCTCCCTACAATAATACTATTCCGGGTAAATGTTTAAGGGATTTTTTTTAGAACCAACCAATAGTCCAATAATACGTTGGGCTATTGGTTGGTCCAATGTAGAAGTAATAAATGCATAAACTAGGTTTTCAGCATCACTCTGTGACAGGATGTTTCGAATTTTAGAGATATCCTTGTAAAAATTCAAGAAAGCAGTCCTAAATATTTTTTAGTATGCACATTGAAGAACATAACCTGGTCAAAAACAACTCCAAGATTCCTCATAGTGTTACTTCAGACCAAGGTGATACCATCCACACTAGTTAGAAACCAAGTCTCTAAGATTTTTAGTAAAATAATCTCAGTTTTATCTGAATTTATAAGCAGAAATCTTTATAAATTTAAGATGTTCCTGCAGTTTTACGAATTAATGTGTGCCTTCTGGCTTGGATAGATAAAGTTAGGTATCATCTGCATAGCAATGAAAATGTATGCTATCATTTCTAATAACACTGCTTAAGGGAAGCAGGTATAGTGTAAATAGAATGCAGATGTTGTTATGACAAAAGCATACGTGTTTTCTTTTTAATATTATGCTTGGCAGATGTGGTTTTTTGGTAAACCTTTGATTTAAGGAACTATACGTTACCTCAAACAGACCCCGAGCCACGGGAAAAATCCTCCTGACCACCTGCATGGCCTGGCTGGGTTCAGCCAGGAAGGGCAACCAGCAGAGGGCAAAAGTCGCCAACACTGTTACACCAATCCTCACCAGCAAGAAAAGCCTACATGAAGACAACCAGGAGAGTAAATAAACATATGTCATAAATAATGAACTAATGAAAACAAGCAATTACTAATAATTTCCCCACTTCCTATAATCACTTCCCCCCAAATGCTTTAGTATTTACTTTAAAATTGTCTGTGAAAACAGTTCACACATACTGTGTGCAAGTCCTAAATTTGGGCTTTGACCCTTGTGTTGAGGAATGCAGTGAAAGCCATGCATCAGCTGAAAGTGTTCAGTGTAGGTCAGGATATCTTGTCAGCTGTAACTGTGAAGCTGCTGGTGAAGTTGCACACACAGGCATAGCTGAGGAGTTTGGGCATGGCCAGAGTGTCATCTGGACATATCTTCCCCCCGGGCCTTCTAATCCAGCTCTCCATTTGCTACTAAATGCCCTTGGTACATTGTTACTAGATAAACAGACACTGGACACACTAGTAACAGCATCCAATCTGATTACCTCAGTCATTCTGTGACACTCCTGAGGACACTGCTGTCTTATACACTGACATTACATATCTAGTGTGGGCATTCTGTTGAGACTTATGTGCACAGTGATCACAGAGTACAAGCAACAAATGTAGACTTGAACATTCAGGATGTCACAGTCATTACTATAAGTCCTCTTGAGACATTCTGCGTTCGCCTCTAGTGAAGGGCATCACTGATCGCAGCGTGTGGGGGAAAGGCAAGTATGCACACATATATATAAACATGATCCATCTGCAAACTGTAAAGCCAAAGAGTCTTCTGTGTTACCTTATTTGATTGCTTTTTAAATTTAATGAACAAAAGTACAGTGCTCAACAAATTTATTAAATCACCTGTTTAAAACTAAAAGAAATATATTGTTCCTTATTAGGAAAACAACAAACTACATACAGGTTTTTATACCCAAATTTGAGCCGGCACATTGAACTTCTCTGAGAATTTAGAAATTAATCAAGTGTAACATTCAAAAACTAAAACTTATTTTTCTCTTGAGTAATGTCAATCAGTAAGTGTAATTTGGCATTTTAATCAAAAAACAATAATGTGCTTAACTGTTTTTTTCAGCTTTTTTGTTAAACAGTAAATTAAAAAAATTCATGGGTAAAAACACTAATTATAGCATAATGTAGCATTTAAAATATAATTTTGATTAAAGAGTTTGCACATGTTCTACAGAAAAAAAATGTTTTGGTAATTACCAATACTGTTAATTTTGGGCAGCTATGACATAAACCTTACATCTAAAAAAAATTGTTAAGCACCGTAAAAACAATATTGTTTTTTTGTTTGTTTGTTCTTAAATGCTGTTGCTTTTCTTCCACATAGCAGCACTTTGAATTTAATGTTACCATCAGCACACTAAAATGCTTGCCAGTGTTGTGCTTAAAAGTGATTGTCTTCCAAAAAGTAATTTACAATATTTGACAAAAAACAATTTCCCATATTTCAACTGCTGTAAATAACTTGTTGGCCTATAATCTGTCAAACATATCTCTCAATAATGATAACAAGCCATTCTGAGCCAGAAAGAGCATTCCCGTTACAAGATCAAAATCAGTTTTTGGCAAAGTGACTTTTATATATTCTTTATTCATCTGGGCAAGGAGTTTCACTCTTAAATATTTTTAAGGGAGATCTGACCAAGAGGGCAGCAGATACTGCAACAAAAATAACATCACAGCTCTATCGAGACATTTTAAGTGGCCAAAAAAGACTGGACTGATTATAATGCAGGTACAAAAATTAAAAATCATAAGTATACCCGTACAAAATAGGACATTTCTTCTTTTTTTTAATATATGTAACCCTTGCAGAAAATCCTGTTGATAACAGTCTATTTACCAACATAAGCAAATGTATTACACATAGAAAACACCTAAAAATATTGGAAATCGCTTAATGACACATCACTGGGATTTAGTAACCATTAAAGTAGTAACCATTCTCATCATTTTAGCTTACAGTATTTGAATCATACTATTATCTTTTTTTTTTTTTGCCCGTCCTGTCTGGCACTGTAGCAATCAGAATTATTGTTTGAAGGCCAAGACAAATGGACCCCAAGTGGACCTTTGAATCATACTATTATCTAATCAGTGCTAAAATTGTGGGTGAGGTTGGAGATGAACATCTGGACTATGCGTCAATGCAAAAAATAATCATCCTCATTATGAAAGGAAATAATAAGACTCACCCTCGGCCTATCAGGCCTGTTTTGATGCACTTTCCCAGAAGGTAACAGAAGAAAGGCAAAGCATGGTACAGTTCCATCTGTTTGTAGTTGAGAGCCAGAGAGAAAGCCATGGAGCCCAACACATCCCAGCCCAGACCCAAAGCCAGAATCCCCCACAGGGCAAAACCCAGGCTCACTCCGTTGTATCTGATACTGTTAAGGTTAATGTTGGTCTGGAAGGGCAAATTTTCTGGAGGTAAACAACTTAATGTTGCAGATGTATAACAAGCGATCGAGAAAATAGCTGCTGATCCTAAGTTCTGCTGCGTAGTGTGCACATCGTCATCTTTTCATTGTTGTATTTAGCAGTGGCTGAATTACAATAATAACAGCCTGGTAAGCTGGTGTGTTCTTCATCTCTTCAAACTGTTTTTGTAAATCTATTGTGATAAGACAGAACAACACAAGTTTTTCATCCTATTGAACCTACTGTATGTAAGAAATATGAATAGCAAAAAATGCAGAAATTCCACATCCATCCTAGGATGAGCTGTTAAGCGTTTCCATAGATATGCTGTGGTGCCAAATCTGCCCCATGGAACAAGCTGTGTTTTTTTGGTCTTTTTTTGTGGGAAGTTGTGTTATATAACTCAGTAAAATAAATGTATATTTTTATGTTGTTAAAATATTTTAAATGCTTACATCTCTGTTTCTCAGTAAACTAAACTCAAAAGGTGCTGCAAATATATACAGTGCTAAAAAAATGAAAGAAACACTTTTTAATCAGAGTACAGCATCAAGTCAGTTAAACTTCTGGGATATTGATCTGGTCAGTTAAGTAGAAGAGGGGTTGTTAATTCAGCTGCTTTAGTGTTAATGAAATTAACAACAGGTGCACTAGAGGGGCAACAATGAGGCAACCCCCAAAACAGGAATGGTTTTACAAGTGGAAGTCACTGAGATTATTTTTTCCCCCTACTTTTGTATTTGCCTAGGGACAGTATCACTACTCGTAGCATGAGGTGATACCTGGACCCTACAGAGGTTGCACAGGTAGTTCAAGTCCTCCAGGATGGCACATCAATATGCCATAAGGTTTGCTGTCTCCCCCAGCACAGTCTCAAGAGCATGGAGGAGATTCCAGGAGACAGACAGTTACTCTAGGAGAGCTGGACAGCACCGTAGGTCCTTAACCCACCAGCAGGATCAGTGTCTGCTCCTTTGTGCAAGGAGCACAAAGTTCATTTCTAACACATGACCCAGTCCATATCAGTTATAGATATCCAGGATGATTTTTTCCCATTGAGATTTGATCTGTTTTATCCTTTAATTGTTTTGAGCAGTGCATTTAAATATAACTCACTACACTTTATTATGATTGGAGCTTTCAAGTGTGATACCTTTGTAGGTTGTTATTTCATATTACATTCAATTTAATTAAAGCACAGAACAACCTTAATGGTACATATAATATACAACAATACAATTTACAATAGGAATGCACATGTGCATAAAGGATACTGGAAATGTCCGTAGTCAATGAGAATTAATCCTGGGTACAGTAGAAAGCAGAACATAATGGAAACCTAAAAAGGGAAAAGGGCAGACATTTTAATTCAACGCAGCAGTAAAAACACAACCTTTTAAAATCAAATCCTGTGAGAAGCTTGTTTAACTACTGTTCCTCTTTCATTGTTTGATAATATAAGACACCGTCAAAACATTAGAAATGATCCCTTCAAATTGACTGTACTGTAAATGTATGAAGACCAGCTGAACTGTAATAACTTCTTGGAAATGTAATAACATCATATAACCAGATTAACTTACAATAATGACGCCATAATTTCCCAATTTGGAGGTCTAGTGCTGTAATCTGTTTTAATAAGGGTGGGTTCCCAGACTGAGAGAAAATGGGCTGGTCTGGGTCTTTAACTGAAAACTAATCATTTCATGCTCAGCACGTCTCTGACCTTTTTCTTAGAGGATCCATCAGTCAGGTATAAACAGTATAAAACCACCGCAGGGATGTATATCAACAAATCTGCAACTAAGACTGAAACAAAAAGAAAAAAATACAGACTGCATGATCTCAAATTTATGTTATACAAAGTAACAGAAAAGGTCCATTGGTATACAATGATGTGAATGATTCGGGTGATTTGGGCATAATATCTATACAGGTATAACCACAAACATTGCTGTAAATATGAAGTAGACATGGATTATGAATGCTTTTCTTTTTCTTTCACCTATCATAGTTACAATACCTGTCATTCTCATGAATAACTTGTGCTGTGTACTTTCATAACCTCTGGACTTGTGGAGTTCCACCCATTCAGGGTTTATAGTTTTGGCTCTGCAGAAACAACAAAGCATATACTTTGATTTTTTTTTTTTTCCTCACAGAAAATGTACAAATACTTAACTTTAATAGTTCCTAAAAGTGGGCAGCTGTGTTATTACATCACTATACCTTAACATTTCTCCCATGGTATGCTCTCCTAAATTAACATTCAAATATTATGTGAAAGATCCTTTTTTAAATAATCCAAATGGCTTACATATAAGCACAGATCCAGCTGTGGTAAGCGGTGAGGGGAGGATAGTCAAGACCCCAGTAGTTCAAGTCATTGTTTGTAGTATTGAAGTACCTGGGGGAGCAGAAAGGTCACATAGTTTCATCAGTAAAACTGTTTCATACTGCATAAGCAATGTAGCGTGTACTGTATATAGGAAAAACTGTTGTTGATGTTATCCGTATTTAATATTTCGCACATCAATCCATCTCAAACTTGTAGTAAGCTGGACACAAGAGCAAGAACAGCACATGTTAGTAATGTGCGTCTTGAGTGTCACAGTACATTTATCAAATCCGTGACCTGTAATAAGACCCAGTTACTACAAACAGGTCCTGTGAATAAACACCGGGAGGTGCTAGACTGACCATTCCTGAATAGGGAGGTTGTAGGTCACTTCTTGCCAGTGCCTCTGAGCTTCATAATCGCCGAACATGGGAGGCTTCCCCGCCCCTGGAGGAAAATCATTGAGCCGTCAGTGTGATGAATATGAAGTTTGCATCATGAATGAATGGCCACCACAAAACACAACACATCCGCGCTAACAAGTTTTTAAATCACTGAGTGGACGCTAACTACTGAAAGAGTCACTCTGATACGGTTAAAACAATTTGAAAGCATTGTTTTGACTAGTATAAACGGGCTTCGCTGAAACAAATAGCACTGTACCAAGGGAAAGTAGTGTTTAAACGCCGACCTCCACAATTTTCCTACCTGAATATGAATTTAGCGAAACTCCCCATCTCGCAATAATGGCAAGCAACACGCAAATTGATACGAGACTCCAAGTCTGCATAGCTTTACTCGGTAAAATGAGGATTTGTGGAAGAAATAAACAATAAAAATCGGTACATTGAAACACTTTTGAAATCTGTTTCGCTTCCTGTATACGTCACTCACCAAGTCTTCGTTTCAACTACTCATTGGTCGCTGGATTTCTGACGTTGCAACCGACAGTTATGATGCGTTCATGAAGACTATGGAAATAATTGACATCTTCACTTTTTACCGATCATCCGTTCAGTAATCAAGCGCGTTTTAATAATCCTGTTGCAGATCATCCAAGACCTTTTTTTAACATGTGACGGGAAGTTTTTTGGTATATTACTCTCACAGTTTTTACTCACTTGTTAGTAGTTACAAGTCGAATCATGTATTCCAGATTTCCCAGGCACAGTGAAGGCATCTCTGGTTGAAATAAGATTTATGATGGGTATTATGCATTATTAAAGGTTTATTTCTTCCGTATTTTCGCATTTTTTGTAGCTGATACTGGATTTGGAGGTCAGAAGCCGCCTGGTAATAAATGAACATTCCTAAGATTGCTTAATAATGGGGGGGGGGGGGGGGGGGAGGCTGACTGCATAGTCCAGACTTTGGGATAAAAAGATAAATGAATCGGTTTCCAGGTAGTCATCTCTTTTCTTTGTGTTTTTCCGTTTCTTTTCATTTCAGGAATAACAATGGTAATCAGGAATATGAATTAGTCAATTCCAGTAGTCTACAATATGCACATAACATGATTACATTTATGATGAAAAACATTTTTAGATTTCTTATCAATATAAATATGACTATGAAACATTTTTGAAATCCTCAAATTATATCCAAGAAAGTAAAAACATAATAATACTATACAGTTTATAATATTTTAGTTGTTATAGTTAGTTGTTTAGTTGTTATATCAAAGTGACAGAGAAAAATCCACTATATAACCAGCAGCAGAGGGGTGGCAGTCTAACTAGTGTATTAGTTTGTGTTAATCTTCTGTACACAGATGTAGATATGGGTATCACATCCTTTCCTTGTCTTCCCTGTACACTGTAGGCTAAATCCAAGCCAGAGGGCGTTTTTCTCTCTGTGACCTTTTCTTTTGTTGACACCATCATCTTTGTTCTCAAGGTGTTAGGGTTTGTTGGATGAGACATGTTCCTTGTGGTTCTGGCATCAATTATGCATAAATAATAATAACCTCGGACAACTGCTGATTTGCAATGACACTTTCATTACAACAGCAGCAGCCTATAACTCACTGGTACCCATTAGTTATTAATGCCCAGCCACGCCAGCTTTACTTTGTCATTTATTGCTTCATCTCTATGCCTTTTTAAATATTCAGCAACTGCTGTACCTACATTTACTGTCTGTAATCTCCGCCCAGGAGAAGGCTATAGCTTGTGGTGGAGGATGCACCTAGTTATTATTAAAGGCCTGGGCCTTGCTTCCCAATGTCACTAAAGTCTATCATGTCAACAGTCATGTTTGCTACAGCAAGTCAAGCCGGATCAATGAATTCAGAACTTAATAGAGATTTCTCCTATTATGCCTAATTTGGGAATTGTGATAATAAAGACGTCCTGCACTTTTTTCAGATTCATTCTTGAGTGCATAATTAATTGCCATTTGGAAAAATCCTGCACTATTTGTGCGCACTTAATAGCATTTCATTTCTGTGCTAGGCTTTGAAAGCCTACGTCCAGAGGGGTGTTGTGTCAGTCTGGTTCAGTCTTTCAGTTATACTTGGCATCCACTCTCTGAAACAAAGGTCATGGTTTGCACTTTAACAACTTACTTTGAACATTATCATCACCCAGATGTTTAATGTTCTGCATGGATCAGAGACTTCTCTGGTTTGTTAAAGACACACTATCCATCCTCATAGGGTCCTGCAAAATGTGGAATTTTGGCTTTTGAGATTGCAGCATCATTACACTCTTAAACACTAAAACTGTGTACTTTGACAAGACAGATAAAAACTGAATGCAAATGAAGTTCAATAGCCATTCTTGCCTTTCGATGGGACAGAATGGAGGATTTAAATGGGCTCATGAACTTTACCAAGCCTCACTGCAAGTGGACAAATCAGTATTATGTACTCCTGTGCAATTGTTTACTTAGATTTCAGTGTATGGACAAATTGAGATATTTTTTATGCATCATTGTTTGCACTGATGTCATTTCCCAACCTGCTACAGGATGTTTTTGTTTTACTTTAGCAGGTCACAGTTTGTGCGTGGGCTTGAGTCCCAAACTTGAAAGCTAAAACTCATACAGAGTTACAGATTACTATTTACTACACTGCTCTAGCAGCTAATACTGATCTCGCATACTAAGCAGCTGCACAGGAACAGCAGATAGCTGGTGACAATATTATATATCATATAGTTATAAGGCCTCTGACTAAAACATTTGAATTTTTAGTCATTATTGTGTTGGTGGATTCACTCAGTCTCTCCAAATAATGTACAAGTACACCTGTAACATCTGGCATTGTAGGTTTTTGGTTTTAAAGGCTGTACTGTGAAAAATAAAGTGCATTATGTTGGATATTAATTCATTTTCTCTACTAAATATTCCTTCTTAATCTACCTCACGCACTTTGAACTTAAGAGTTGTAGCAACTTCCACAGGCAGTGATAATTTCTCCCTTTGTTTTCTGTGTATAGCTCTTCAGATGTTTTTTTCCCCCACCTTTTATGTTTTTTCTTCATACAGGACAGTACAAACGTATGTCTAACACAAAGGAGAGCCAAGTAAAAATAAAAATACACACAGAATAAAGTAGGGCATAACTATGTTTGACACTGAATCCCTGGAATATTTCCACTTTAAACTTGGAAACTTGCAGGTTTTGTGTGTTATTTTTTGTTTGTTTTTTTCCAATAATTCCAATTTGCCTTAGTAAGTGTAAAATTTTAGGTTCAAAAAGAGCTGTGACCTCTTTTTATATCACGAATGCTGACTGGACACATTTATGCATTGATAAACGACACCACGACAATAACTGTTATGCTAATTAATTATTGGTCACTTTACATAAACTCTTTCCGCTCAGGAGGTCATATGGAGGTAAAACAAGTCAAAAATCTCTCTCTCGCTCTCTCTCTCTCTCACACACACACACACACACACACAGAGAAAGAGAGACTGCGAATTGTATTTACAGACTGTGCTTGGAGACTAATATAGTCTGTCTGGTGGAGCTGTGGGAACTACAACCCAGGCTTTTCTCCACCTGTGCACAAGCACGTGCAGCTGCATGGCTCATTATCGCGTGCGCCCGTGCGGTCGGGCGCGCGAGCGTCTTTAAATGAGCGCCTTCGTTCGTTTAGCAAATTGTGCGCCATAATTAGCACCATAATTACACGAAACTGTGCTTGGTTTTGATGAAACAACAAGTAAGAAATGACTTTAATCTAACGTAGTATAGTTTTAATAATAGTAATAATAATATTAATAATATTTTTTAACACTGTTATTGTTATTATTGCACTAGCTTACCCTTTAAGTAGGCCCGTGCTGCTAAAGCAGATGCTTTAGCCCATGTTAAAATCTTGTTCATGCCTGTATTTTCAGCACTGCAGCTTCGGTTCAGGAATTTAGTGCTCTGTCGTTAACAAAAGCTTTGCTTTCGGTGTTTCCTCTCTGTGTTGTATCTTAAATATGAACACAATTAGCGTTACCAATTTTAGCTTAAAGAATAAGAAACACTTGCAGATACTCTGCTACAATGTTACTACAAAGTGTTAAAAAAATAATGGTAAAACAGGCATCACTTATGATCTAAAATCAAATTTGCAATTAGATTGCTCGGATAAATTTGTTCAGCAGGAAGTGTGTGTGCAAAGACAAAGAAAATTAGGTGGGAAATGCTGATGTATTATTTCAGGTTTTCACAAATATTTCTTTTATTTATGATCACCCTAATTAAGAGCCGGAGGTGTATGTTGACGCCCCCTAGCGGCATGGAAGTCACGGCCTCAAGGTGTTGTCAGCCTGCAGCATCGCTCCTGTTGCAAGATCTCACACCGGGGCTTCACACTGCAACACTGCAAGTGTAATTATAGATGCTTGTATCCTATAAGACAGACACGTGAGGCTGGTTTAATGTTGCTTTGTGGAGTCTGAATCCCCGCTCGTAGCCATGTACACACCTCACACGAGAAATAAATTAGAGGTTTAAATAAACAGGTTCAAGAAGTGCAAGTTTGACTCTTTTTGGTATTTAGAATTTGATGCTTTCTCTGAGAATTTGTGCATCCCCCAAAATTTCACTCACCTTTCTCTAACTGTACTCTTTAGCCATCACTTCATTTTAGAGGCTGCTATATTAGGCTGCTTGTTATTTTATAATCGTATGATCGAATGGCAAGAAAAAAAATGGCAGAAATGATCAGAAATCTATTACGGGCAGTGCAGACAATGTCTCACATTTTAAATTATATATTATTTTTAGGTTTCAGTAGACAAATAATCAAAGACTGGCTGGGTCTTTAAAATAATAACATCACAGTCACTGCTAATTTGAATAATATCAATAGTCTGAATAATAATGAATTTAGTAAGTAGAAATGTCACGGTGACATTGGAGAAGCCTTTTGCATCATCAGCACCTTCTTCGGTGTCTGAAAGTGAATTGGAGCGGAGAGAGAGGCCTCTTCTCTTTCCCATGGGGATCAGATAAATATAGCCCCTAAAACCCCTCGCGCTCACCCTGTCTTTCTCTCCGTCTCTCTCTCGCGCTCTCTCTCTCTCTCTCACACACACACACATTTACACATTCGCACTCTCGCTTTTATATGCACACACGCACACCACTTGCTGTTTGTGTAAAAGTGATTAGCCAGACACAACTGCGAAATTGTTACCTTTATAGGAGCCAAGCCGCAGAATATCTCGCAAAAGCATATTGCGTGTGATGTGATGGTGAACCTGTGGTCTAAACTGTAACCTCCTGTCAGGGAGCATTGTCAGGAAAATCCAGGGTAAATACTTTAATAAACAGCTACACTGATTTGTGCTCAATATTCACCTCTTTATGCCACATCCCATCATCTGAAATATGATACAAATTAGATTTATGCCTTCCTGCAAAAAGCATAAATATAAGGTAGGCTGTATGCGCAGATTTTCAGGATTAAATTTACTCTACAGCAAACTAATCTCAAAGCTTTTACAATGTTTTTTTATTTTAAAATTTACGATTACATATTATTCGTACACCTTTGTCAGTATTTCTAGTTAATCTTATTAGCATAACTATTGTTAAATTGTAACTTTAAATATGCTTTTAAACGCTACCACGTCAATCGCAACAGCAGTAAAAAAAAAAAAAAATTGAAAAAAATCTAATGCTTAGGAAGTGTTGCCGTAAAGTATAACTCATTTTTTTTCTATTTCTACTTCTAAATAATGAAATACTTTGAATTATGATGATAAAATGAAAAGTTGAAAGTAATGTTAAAAACATATATTTTATATGTTATTATGATTATTAATATTGTACATATTCGATATTTTTAAGCCTGAAAACAGACAACAAAATAAGACAGCTTTTCGATTTTTTTTTTATGTAGGAATATTAATAATGTATGCTTTACACGAACTGTAAAGTTATTCAAAATAAATTTACTATTTTTTTTTACCGTGAAAAATGTTCCCTGGCAATAATGCGATTTTTTTTCTCAAATCACGTGTCAAAAATGTTAAGAATGTTAATAATGAAAATTGATTTTTAATTCTTTCTTAGATTTATTTACAAATAAATTCAGTTTACAACACAATATAGCTACATAGAATTACATATATTTGTATTTTTTTAAATTATTATTATAAACAGTCTCTCTTTTTTTTTCCAGAGGTTTTGTGTCTTGTATGAAAAAGAAGCCAAAGTAACTATGTCCAGTTGAGCTTCTGTTACAAAAAGAAAGAAGAAAAAAAGTAAAATAATTACCACAGATCTCAAACAGGAACAAAGGGGAGAAAGGAACAGGTAAAAGTCAAACTGGCAAAATCATTTGTTTTGTTTTTGTTTTGTTTTTTTTTACAAATATTTACAAATATTACCTGTACAGAAAAATCTTCTTTTTCGTTTTTTGTTCTCTGTTTTTCAACAGTCTTTACATGGCTTTACAGTCCAGTGCTGCCTATAAATTTGTGCTTTTCACACTTCCCAGTAATAATGTCTGTATATAAAAATAAGAGTTTGCTTTCTCTTCATTTTGAAGTCATTGTGAAGGCCATTTGGACACTGCCGCCGCCGTCGCTGAGGGTAAAACGTGTCCAGAAATAATATTTGAAGGTACACTGAGGATGGGCGCGATAGCGGCTGAGGTCCGGGTCAGAGAGAGGGACTGCGCGCTCAGCAGTGCCGACTGAACGGTCACAGGAGGCCGCAGGAAAGCCTGAGCGGCGCCCGGCGAGGAAGAGGAGGCACTGGACACCCCGATTATGTTTTCTATACTGAAAGAAGGTCTGTTTGAAGGCTCTGATTTGATCATAGACGCCGTGCTGAGACTACTGAGTTGAAGCTGAAGGCTCGGGCTGAGCTGAGAGTTGAACGCTTTTCTGTTTAGCTCCGCCGAGGGCAGGAGAGGAACGCCCGGGGGCAGCATGGGACCTACAGGGGGGATGTACGGGTACTGCAAAGCAGCTGGATGGGAATACGCCGCCGGGTGGATACCGTAGTGTCTCCCGTAGGGACCTCCAAGACTGTACGCCCCGAAACTTTGCATCATGAGAGCAGTCTGGTCCCTGAGAACATCTGGCTGAACTCTCTTGAACCTTTTCCTCCTCCTGAGGAAGCTGCCGTTGTCGAACATGTCCTCTGAAGCGGGGTCCATGGTCCAGTAGTTGCCCTTGCCGGGGTTACCAGGTTCCCGGGGGATTTTTATGAAGCAGTCGTTGAGAGACAAGTTGTGACGGATGGAGTTTTGCCACGCCGGGAACTTCTCACGGTAATAAGGGAAGCGGTTGCTGATGAACTCGCAGATCCCGCTGAGGGTGAGCTTTTTCTGCGGGCTCTGCAGGATAGCCATGGTGATGAGTGCGATGTAGGAGTAAGGCGGCTTTACCAGGCTACTCTTGGGCTTCTGGATCGCACCTGGCGTTGCGCTCTGGTCGTGACCCTCTCCTTTTCCGGTGCCCGATTCTGCCTCCCCGGCGCTCTCGCAGCACGGACTCCCTACCCCGGACCTCATCTCCTCTTTCTCCACCTCGATCTCATCTTCCACCTCCTCGTCTCCCGTTTCCCCCCGGAGGTCGTGCAGGATGCCGTCTCCTGGGCTGTCGCAGTCGCTGTCCACCCTCTCCATGCCCTCCTCATCTCCCTCGCCCACGACGTCAATATCCACGTCCTCGGCTGTGAGCACAGTTTGGCCGGACATGTCGCTGGCTCGTTCGCTGCCTCCAGACAGGGTCATCTCACGTCTTACTGACACCGTTTTATTTTTTTTTATTATTAAAAAAAGTCTCACTGCAGCCGAAAAAGACAGAGCAACCGCGCGGTCAGTGCGCTCGAGCTGCTGGTTGTCAACAGATCGGATGCTTTCCCCTCCCCAAAAATCTAAATGTGATCGAACCGGACGCCTGCCAGTCCAGCCGACAAGGAACTTCAAACTTCTACAGATATTTCCCCACTCGGTCAGTGAGCAGGCCCGCGGAGCAGCGCGTTTCGCCTCGAAGTTGTTTTGCAGACAGCGCGACTTTTGCGCTCCGACGTCCCTTCTCGGTGCTTAGATTTCCTGGACGAGCGATATTTGGAGAACCGAGCCGAGATGACACATGCTGCTCTTAAAAAGGCCGGGGCTTTTAACAAGACTGTCTGATAGATTACTTTCCCTCCCCACTATAAGATATACTATCAGCGCTGGACACGTGGTTTGGTGACGACAGACGCCCCCCTGTCCTCTCTCCACTCTCCTCTCCTCCCTCCACCCACCTCTCCTCTCCTCTCTGTTAAACCATGCAAACTGGAGTTGTTTCATGGATTTGTCAACAATGGGACATCAGCAGTGCTGCTTTCCGCTTATTTTTGTGTTCGTCCGTCATAGACCATTTAACGGTGGCAGAGGGAGGAGGAAGAGGAGGAGGAGGGGGAGAAAATTGGCTCGCGTGATTGAAAGATCTGACGCGCAATAATGTGACCGCGTTAAAAAACAAACCAAAGCTTTAACTTTGCTAACGCGAACTCTGCTGACAGCTGCAGAATGAAAACGACAACAGCTAAGTTAACGGAATCTTCCTTTAAGTTCATGAATGTCTTGACTTTTCTAAATATATATATATATATATATTTATAGAAACTGTTTAATTGTGCATGCGTAGTTTTTTTTTTAATGCCCACACTTTATTTTAGCGTAGTGTCCGTGCATGTAACTCTCCGTGAAAGGATACGTTAGACATGTTTTTTTATTATTGATATTTTTGCTTGCTCTGTTCATTCGGTGCTGGAATTGCATGCCTCGGTGCTCCCAGCTTTACAGCCCCGCCGCGTAAATCCAAGCAGCGAATGCAAAGCATGAATTCCAGTCTATTTATTCCCGCAGGATTTAGCCGAGGTGGGAAGAATATTGAAGAAGCGGCAGCAGCGACGATGAATGGGACCAATACAGAATTTACTTCAGAGTTTGGAAGAGGTGCTAACGACCCCCCACCCCCACCCCCCGTGTCCGACTCACCCCGAGTTTTTGCATTTGAAAAAAAAATAGGAAATGCGGGCAGCGGGTGAGTGCAAAGAGAACGTTTATTCACAAAAGCGTGAAGGTGAGCGGTGCAGGCTGAGCTCTGACAGAGGGGGCACGTCAGGTCCTTTACACAAGGCTTCCTGCGTCGCCTGCGAAAATCTGGGAGGACTGATAGGCAAGCACGAGTAGCTGTATTTAGGCCGGTTGTCAAACCGGCCGATCTTAGCGTTTGTGTGTTAAAGTAAAAACAGCAATTTAGACATTTTCGAGCTTGACATAAGCATACACCCGGTTTCTGGAACCTCACAGGAGGAAATATCTCAAAATCAGCACCAGCCAGGTACTTAATGTCAGGGCTTTAATCAAATAAAATTAATGATACAACACTGAATTATTATTATTATTATTATTATTATCATTATTATTATTATTGTACTTTATGTGTATAATTTGGGGGGTAAATTTGATCCCACAAGTGCCTTCTGCAGTTCACAGCGCCTCTTCTCCGGCACCTGAGCTGGCGAAGCTAAAAGTGGGATTAAATTAAAACACTATCATTAATAATGCGTGTGTGTTCTGGTCAAAAGGACGGAATCGTGGATTCCGATCGGACTGGCTCCGCGTTAATCTCTCGGTGACCCGCGCGATCTGGAGGTCCGTCAATACCGGAGCTACTTAGGAGATGAAACCAGAGGCTCGCGTCAACTTTCATCCTGTTCATCCGCGCGGCGAGAGTGTATTTAAGGAATCGCTTATTTGCTTTGTGGATTTGTCAGATTAAAAACATTTTTTTTTAAAGATATATAGTTCTTTTTTTAATTGACAGATTTTTTCAATATATTTGAGTTTTTTCTTTTTAAAAGGAAAACTTTCTCCGTCAAAGTTCGTTCTTTTCTTTCTTTCTTTACATTCGGACGTTTAACAGCAGAATAACTCATGTTGGGCCCAATAAAGAATCCTCATTTCTTACAGAAGAAATCCTGTAAAAGAAATTTTACAGGAGCAAAATAAGAGACACGTGGGTGTAGCAGATGTTTGATTTTATTTATTTATTTATTTTTTACAGTTTTCTTATTATTATTTTTTACTTTTATGAATCAGATGATCGCAGAACAGCTGTCCTAACCCCCCTCTTTAAGGAAAGACAGGTGCAGCAAGCCTTCATTAAAAATAAAAAAAAAATCCCGGAGTTGCAGTGTTGTGTGAAAGGCGGCGTAACTGCTGATATAACCTGACTGCAAAAGCACCGAGAGGGGGTTTCAAACCCGTCCTTCCTGTGATCTTTTGAAGCCTCATAAATCCGCTTTTATACCTCCGCAGTTTGTTAATGAAAAGTACGTTTTAAGCACACATGCACGGCTTAGCGCGACAAAACCTTTTAGTGTAATAAGCCATCTCGTTCCTGCATGAAACCAACGAGTGCGAACAAGAGTGTGGGGGTGGCTCGTGGAGGTGGGAAGAGGAGATGGCGGTGGAGCAGCAGAAGCAGAAGGAGCGGCGGTATAGGCAGTACAGGTGATGGAGAGGAAAGAGCCAGCACATGTGATGAGTGCACGCTGTGCCAGCAAGGTCACCGAACAAATAACTGTGATCATAATAAGGCATTATGCTCCCGCGATTCCTACTTTCTGCCCCGTCCTCGTGCGTCTGTCCCTGGGTTCAGAGGTCACCTGCAGAAGCTGGGAGGTTGGAGGAGTGCTTTGCTCAGAGACACTCTGGCGAGGCTAACGCCTCAGACTGCTACAGAGCTGATTTTGTCTGAATGAATAAAGGTGACAGGAGACGCTTATTATGAAAATTTGGGGGTGAGGGGAAAAAGGGTGAAGATATGGGACTTATAATTTATTTTTATTTAGCCTACCTGATTGGACAGCCTGCTTATTTTGTGATTAATCTAATAATAATAATAATAATAATAATAATAATGATGATGATGATGATGATGAAGGGGTGAATTATTTTAAAATAGTTGTAATTTTCTGGTATACAAAGTATTTGTAAGTTGTATAAATATATACAAATTATATGTTTATATAAATGTATTAATCTAAATATTTAAAAGTATGACAGTATTTTATTTTTAATTTTCGATCATTTCCGCCTGTGTCAGGCCTTTTTAGAGTAGAAAACCACTGGAAGTTTATTGGAAGTGTTGTCCTAATTGGCACACAAAAATCTAACATCCGGAGTATAAACAGCTTTGTAACAGCTTTCCCTGTAATACTCTCAAAAGTAACTTTAGCGTAAAACCTCGCGTGCGCACTAGTGAAACCAGGATCTTTATTTCCCTGCAAAATATGCTCAAGACATCTATACATTTGTAAAATGTTATTTTATATATTTATTCATTTGCATGTTTTGAGGGCGTCCTCGGAAGAATAAAAGTTGTGCATGATGCAAACATGACAATATTAATGCTCAAAAATGCAACTTTACATTGAAGCAGGCTAAATAATTCACATTCTTGCACGGATTTACCGCAAAACCAGATTTTTAAAGGCAGCTCACTGATTAGGTGACAGAGTGCATCTCTGGGGGCAGCATGCGACCCCCAATGTGACGATAAACTGATGCATTCTTATTGATGCACTCTAATTGCGACCATTATGTTAATTATTTCACAGCAGTCAGTCAGATCTTTGGATTGTCACATTTAATAAAAAACGAAATAGCTTAATATTAGAATATCACAACAAAACTTTACACATTCTTCTTCCGCAGAACTGGATTTTTTTTTTCATATTTTTAGTCGTAAAATCCAGAAGGCAGGTATGACAGCTTTTCACCTCCCCTCCTCTTTTTTGTGTTCGTTTCTTCCTCTTCTCTTTTGGAAATCACCATTTTCAGCCCTTCTCAGAATCCACTCTATCAACCTGCGAGTTTCTGTCAAACAATATGATGGAGCTCATTTTTTAACCCTCCCTCTTGCTGGATCGGCCGCAGCCAAATCTCTCACACGTCACATCAAAAGCAAGAAAAAAGGACCCAGTATGGAAGCCAAAGATCCGAGCGTGTATGCTGTCTCTCTCTCACTGTGTGTGTGTTTGTGTTTTGTTGGACGTCCCATCTGTTTGACGCGTCTGTATAAAGACACATTTCAACAGGTCAGACTGCGCAGTTGCAGCAGGTGATCCATGAAACGTCGTGCCTTTACTCACTTTACCATTTACAGCTCATTCACGGGCCGTTTTTGGATGCTAATGCAGTTTTATATTTTAAATGGGGATCGATTGAGCGATAATATCACGTTTAAGGGGACACACCCCACGCCTTTCTATTGATTTCCCAGTCTCAAGTTTAGGTCTCCTTCTTACAGACACTGTTTTCCATCTTCCCTTTAATAGTTTCCCCCCAGATCAGCTGCTTGTGTTTCAGGTAGGAAAAAAAAATGTTTCAACTCATTTCTTTCATTCTATGAAAAAAAATAATCTTTTTAGGATTGCAGTCTTAGTGGTAACTGGGGTGATATCTGGGTCAAGCGGAGAGCAGAAATAAACTCATGCACAGCTTAAACAGCGGTCTGTCACTAGAATAAGTCGAAGACCTTTTTTTCTAGCCTGATGATTTTCGTGTTGTGACGTAAAATATAATTTGAAATAAATCAAGCAAACATGAGAAACAACAATAAAATAAGAGAACGTAATATATGAAAATTCGGAAATGTGGAAAAGAATCAAAAGATTTTATTCCCGTAAGAGATGTGTGTGGTTACAGAGAAGCACACGTTACTTTATTGTCGCTTTGGATTAATATTGGCTGATCATTTTCACGTCGTTTGATGTACACAAACCACATTTTTTCATTTGTTTTTACATAAATTTGTATTACAATCTAATATCCAATATTTTACCTCGTAAACACACCGGCCTGCGCCCCTGTCCCACCCCTCCGGCTGCCCGTGAGTGAGAAGCCCCCAGGGGGAGGCTGGTTGCGTGGAAACTCGCAGGTGCTGTTGGGAAAGTGACACCTTCAGTTAAATGCAGCCAGATTACCATGCCAATGTGTGCTTGTTAAATACGCGCGGTGTCACCCTATTTGTAGGTTCATTGTCATTCAGATTAAGGACTGAACGTCGCAAATCGGAATATCACTATGTTGCGAGAGCGCAGCGATTCAAGCCATAAACAGTGCAAATTGGCCCAATTGCGGGCATTTAGCGCGGTGCCAAAACACGCGCACCTCGTCTTTGAACTGAATCACTGAAAGAACAGTAAACGATGTGCTAATAATCACAGCCAAAGATGTCAAATGATAAAGAAAGCATCTCAGAAATGCCTATAAATATAGCGCTCACAGGCTCATCTCCACGTTTTTAACCAGTGTGTAAGTTTCAGAATAAAAAGTGAGGAAATCAGCGCATTTATTAAACGTTTCACTGGATATTGATTGTATTGGCCCTTTGTTTTCAGGACTACACTTGATTTGTGGTTATTTGTCATTGCAAAAATTCTTGAAATGCAGAACAATAAAAACACCCTCATCTCACATTTCTTTGATTTCACAATGAAAATCTTCACGCGTCAGTATTAATGTTTGCATGCGAAGCACCTTTTCCCCATAAGCATGAAAGAGAACTCTCATTCACTTCGACCCCTGAACTCAATATCCTCCTGCCTATTGATGCATATATATATCTAAATGTAACATCACAGTAAATTACCTCCCACATCCCGCCTGCCCTACACATAATAATACACCTTCACATAATCTGTCAAGTTCTTCACAGAGACACTTTACCTCTTCACGAACCCAATTATTGTGGGAGAAAAAAAATGAGATAATGAGACAAAAGCTTTCGGTCGGAGAGGAATGGTGTTTTCATTGTATGATTGACCGAAATGTGTGTTTATGTTTAAAACGTATGTGTGGTGTGACTTACAAAGATGTTTATAAATGATGTATAAATGATGTATAAAAAGGTCTACAATCACATTAGTACCACTTGTCTATAACGCGCTTGTTCTCTTGCAGGCCTAATATTATTCCTTTAATCTCCAAACATAATATTTTACATTTAATGTATGGCTTCCCCTATTTGTTTTATTTAAAAAAATGTCCTTGCCTGTTATTCCTGCGGGGAAGTGCATATCACACATCCTAATCAAAGTCCTGGTTCTGTCCGTTGAAATTAAGGACTGCACCTTTAAATTGTCAATTACTCTGAGGTTAAGTGGACTGAATAGACCCAGTGATTCAAATCAGGTGTTCCACCTGATCGCACATTGCTATCTGACTTCATTTCATTTTTACCCCAGATGGCGAAGTGCATTTCACACACAAAGAAAACATAAACTTACTTAGTTTCAGCAAACCTATTTTTACCCCCACACCCAGTATCCATTTAAATACATTTAAACTGGTCATGAACACCAAAAGAGTGCCTGAGTAGATGTTGCAGCCTTTAAGGTATGCTTCAGTTCTCTTTCACACTAAATGCAGCAACACAACCATAGCAGTAAAAATACACAAAACCTATATATAAAACACAAGATAAAACCATCTAAAATTATTGCAACAGTGTTGCATTACAATATTTGCTTTTAGGTAGAAGATTAAACGTCTTCAGATAATAAAGCAAACAGCATAGTGGGGTTAACGACAAAGTTATCTCCCTTGCATCCATGCAGGGAGTCCAAAGTAAGCATCAATATTTTACAATCCCTCCAGAATCCTCTTCAAAGATGTAATCAATGCCTCCTATTCATTATCCATGTGTATGTCTTCTAGGTATGGCCTTTGTCATTAAGCAATAATTCTCTCCGCCACAGTCCCACATTACTCTGCAGCTCCATACTTTTACAAATGCCTCGGGGCTATAAATACTAATGAAATCTCTTTGCTTAATTTGATTTTGCTGGTACACTTGCAGTTATGGCTGAACTTTCCCACGAGAGAGGCTGATTGAACACTTTCAAGTCCTTATGGAAGCAGGAAAACATTCCAAAGAGCTGGGGAGATCATTTCCATAATTACCCCGATTGGCAGCCTAATGACCTTCTGTGACAATAAAAAGATCTCTTGTTAATTCCATTTCTGTCGCTGACATTCAAGAGATTCCTATCTTACATGTTTGAGGGTTCACAAGATAACAAGTGTACTTTTTTTTTCTCCCTGTCGTTTTCAGCGAGCAAAAGAGCAGCCCCATTCAGTTTGGCTCCCCCCAACACACTGCAGCGATGTGCCTCCGCCTAGCTCTGAAAGGGATCTGCTTGTGCCTGCACGGCTCGTCCACCCTGCCCAAAAGTTGGATAATTTATGGGCCTGAGGGAGATTATAAAGATGGATCTTTGAGGCAATCAATTCTCATGTTGCGTTTTGAATGGTGGGATAGAAATGAAGTGCAGAATAATTAAAAAGATCACAAGTCCCCCCTCGCATGTAATAATGAGTAGCTCCAGAGGCAGTGGGCTCTGCCACAGTGCCGGAGGAAGCGCCTTTGATTTGACTAAGAGGACACCCGGCCTGGTCCAACACTCTGCTGCACAAAAGGGGGGATTTCACCCACCGCCACACACTGAGGCAGCCTTGAGGACTGTGTGCTTGTCCACCAGCGAGATCATAAGCAGATACTGTTGTCACAGGAAGCGGCAGGAAGGGGGGGGGGTTGTTGCTTGGATGTCAGAGTGACTCAGAGCTGGCATGAAAAGTGACGGAGGCGGCTGTTTGGAATATGTTTCACAATGCTCAGTGTTATGGGATTTTAAAATAAAATCCATTCGCCCTTTGCATATGAATTCGTGTCAAAATGTACCATCAGCCTTCTGCATGCACAACTGTGAGTTGTTGTGTCCTGATGTAGTCAAATACAGCCTTTTTTTTATACTTCTGAATGCATTAGGCCAAATGTGAGACTTGCGTTTGTTGGTTGGCTTTTGGAAAATAACAAGTTTCTGAGGAAAGGTCTAGATCCAGTCAGGCTTTGTTGCATGAGTGCACTCAAAGATTGATAGAGGCTCAATTTTTACACACACACACCACAGCTTCTCAATTATGATCACAAAATAAGGCAAAAAGACACTGTTATGAGCTTGGGAGGGTGTCTCAGAAACAGATGGCTGCGTGTGTGGCTGCTTTTCTCTGCTGGATAGGGGGGAAATGTAATGACACCTGGCAGCAGGCTCGCACTGAATATCATTTTTCTGGTCACTTGGTCAACTCAACGTTGGCGAACTGCACACACTTTGAGAGTAGAACACAGCTGCAGGCAGCAGTTAGAGTAGATTTTCCTTGTAAAAAGGTGTTAACATGTGTTTACTGATAACCTTGCATAGTTCTTTTATGTAGTCGAGATCAAGTGTATGTGCAGGACTCGTGATTCATCCTCCTGATGGTTCTGAAAAATGCATTTGTGGTGTGGAGTTTTCTAATGCACTGAGCAAATAGAATACCAGTGTTGCAAATATCAACGAATGAGCTAGGGCATGATGAGAAAGTTGCAGTGTTAATATCTGGAAGCATTGGGGATGATTAAGTGTTGCTGGGCAGCTACAGTTGTTTACATAAAAAGAACAATTTTTGACACAGTTTTGTTCCTGAGCCAATATAAAAACTGACAGAATGTAACAGAACGTAACAGAAAATGTGAAAAATGTACCAAAATGTAAAAAATTCCGACAGCGTTCAGGAGATGTTGGTCAAAACTGTTTTTTGAAAACATTTCTTTTTGACACATTGAGAGTCCAGATTCAAGATTTTAAAGCTTTTGATCAGTACTTGCAATATGTGTAGTATTGGTGGTAATATCATAATGATAAATGATGTACGTAGCTTCAAAATCATGTGTTTGAATGTTTGTGCAATTTGTGCATAATGCTGAGATTTGATGTTTTCATGTCATGTGAAACAAAAGCCTATGTGCTTTGGAAATTCAATGGATGATATAAAACACAATGAAGAAGGACCTAAGATTCAGCACATTATACGATTCTCTTTTAGAGGCAGCATTTGCTCTAAATATGACTTTACATAGTCCTTTTATTCAGCTGGGACCATATGCAATGGCAGCCTCTATAGAAAACAACTGAGTGCCTGTTACTCTGTGTACATACCATCGTCCTGTTGAGGGCACAGTTTCATGCCATCTGTTGGCTAGAACAGGTAATAAGAGCAGTTGTGAGTTTATGCACAGGATGTGTGCCTTGGTGTAAACTGTACTCCAGCCACTAACTTAATGGATGTGATAAGCTATGTAATAACTCCTTAGAGCTCAGCCTTAAGTTGCTTCAAAAAGAGAAAAAAACAGGCTAGTGAAGCTTTTGTACCTCTTAATCTGCTTGTTAATAATCCAGGCATTCAATTTTATATCTTTTCCCACTAATTCTAAACAAAAACATCTGGTTTCTCACTATTCTTTATTCCCCCTCAAGCTGTTTCTGGAACTTTTGGAAAATCAGATCAACCAAGTCATTTAAACATGTTACAGAATCATCAAAGATCTGCAGTTAATAGTGATTTGGCTGGCTTCTTCTTGGCCTGTAATGTCACAACTCAAGAACCAAAGGAGAAGCTAAATGGCTAATGGGGCCATGTGACTGGACTTGAGAAAGAGACTCAGAACAGAAAATTCAATTATCATGTTAGAATTCTGCATGAAAACAGTCTATACTAGAAATTAGAGGTATTCCAGTCAGATGACTCCTGTTAGTGTGGCTAATGTCATTTGGAAGCGCCTTACGCCTTCTTTGAATGTTATTAAATGTTTACAAATGAGCATAATGTGCTAAAATGCGATCAGAGAATGGTCTGGTTATTCAGTGTAGGCATTCAGTTTGAGCAGTCACTTCCTAGGATGGTTTAGTGATGCATTATGGGTAACAAACATTGAGTTAAAGCCCCACAGAAACACAAGAAATATAAATGAAATATTAAACAGATTTTTAGGGATCCAACAGTGTCCTTTTATGTTTATTGGAGAGCAAGCATGTCAGTTAGGACTGGGGACCGAGAAGAATGAGCAGTCCCCAGCTGGATTTGAAATGTAACCACCAGGACTAAATGATTCTGCAGCGTGCAATCCTGCTGAAACATTGCTAAAACAGTGTTTTGCAAAGTTACATGAAATTATGGGCTCCAAAGAGGATGCTTTGTGCTTAAAAAAATTGCTTCTCCATCCCAGATGTTTGATTAGATGGAAGATCATGAAACATCTCTTTGTTTTATTTCACCCAGATGGAATCTCTGCAGCAGACTTCATTGTGCTGCTACAGCAGAAATGACAAATGACCTTCATTTCTCTATTCAGCTGTAAAATAGAATATCATGGACATTAAATAATAATGATGATATATATGTAAAATCCCAAACACATATATGTGTTCCGGACCTTCATATAAGAATCCCCTTGCTAAGAAAGTGACCCGATTCACTGAGAGCTCGAGCTTATGTACATTCTACCAGTCGCACTTTAGTTTGCACTTCTTTTGTTCCCTAGATATTAACAGTTTGTGGCACTTATGTAATGATTACCCATTTTATTTCGCCTACAGGGACTTGTCGTCCTGGGTCAGGTTTTGCTGTATCCTGCGAGGGGCTTTCAAACTTTCTGAGGCTCACAAAGGCCCCATTCTCCTCTGTGTTGCTCTTCTTCATCACCCAGCTCCAGGGCATGGCAGAGCTGCTCAAACCCCTGTATTGTCTGGGCAAAACCACATATTAAATTTGCCCTGCATAAGCCATTTCATTGAGCTGCTGCAGGAATTCCTTTGCTGGGTCATCTATCTGTGTACATGGTTTGGACACACATTTGAAACAAAGCGAGCCAGTCAAGGATAATATTGAGGAAGCTACATACATTTCAAGTTTTGCAGCATATGTCATTTCTTTTTCATGCTCTTTTGGCATTAGAGCGGTTGTTGCAGATCCATGCAACGGGAACACTGCAAAGCTGTAGCTGCGAGCGATCCAAAATTTCTCCTTGCATATGTAATGTTTTGAACTTCATTATGAATTCTGGATTTTCCCCCCGTCAGGAATGTCAACTGAATAGAAAAAGAAAGACGCTAAGAGAGCTCTCTATGCACAGCTAACAATTCACAATGAATAATAAAGAGAAGGAAATCTGATTCAACGCATCCAGTTCCACTGTGGATAAATTATCCGCTCTGTTTTGGAACCATACATGATCCCGCCTTTTCTTTCTCATTTGTGTCGAGAAGTTGCAGATTCCGTATCTGTAGCGTCATCTCCAGGGCAGCACAGCAAGTATTAGCTTAACACTTTATGACCACATTAGTGATTTATTTTGGACTGCTTATCGTTAACATAATCGCGAGTATAGATTTATTAGTCATGAAAAACGCAATGTTATCAAGCACAAAATGGAAAGCCTGTCTCGGAAAAACACTGAAAGCAAACAAACTTGTGATGGTGATAAGCTATGGGTCTAAGAGCCTGATATGTAGTGAATTTCAGTTTTATGATTTGTGGTCTTACGGGACATTACTCTGTTTAAAGTAGAAAAAAAGTAGAACAAGAAAGTCTCATATTATTTTTTTCCGTGCACATAAACCAACAATGGTTCAATTCTGGATCAACCGTTAATCTCTGTGTATGAGCAGCTTTTCATGCCTATCTTGAGAGACATTAATCTGGTGTAGTATAAACTCAGTGGGTGTTCTGCAGGTGATCTGAGTGACTGCGTTATTGAATTGGGGCCATTTCAGATGATTGGTAATCTCATTTTTTGGGTTTTTTTCTGTAAATGTTCCTTAGCAAATTAAAAAAATCAACCAGATGCTTTTGTTAGCCATAAAAAAAAAACTCCTGGCATAATTCTGGCTGGATATTTGACCACACTTCTTTTCAGAACTGGTTGAATTCATTAAAATTGGTTGGTTTCCCTGCACAGATCTGCTCCACAAGTTATCAATGGGGTTACGGTGAGGGCTATGGGAAAATCACCACAGAAACTTGATGTCAGCCTGCTTTATCTCTTCCACAACCTCCTAACTTAAAGAATTTGGAGGTAGTCCTCCTTCTTTATTATTAGATATACTTTGTAAAGTACCAGTACCACTGGCAGCAAAACTGCTGCAGAGGATGATGCTACCACCTCCATGCTTGGCAGCTGGTACAGGATTGAAAATGTATATATTATATATACTCTAAATACCATATATTCTATTTCTGTCATTAAAGATGTATGATGTACAATCATTCCACCCTGAGAAAAGAAGAGTTCAAAGAAATCATTAAACTCACCAAATTACCATGATATTCTTGCCCATATTGAGGTTAGGTAAACTTCTGAACAAAACTGTATTTTACTGTAGTGATCACTGTTTAAATAAAACACACAAGAGTGAAGATTTAGAAGATTCTCATCAATGTTGTAACCAAGTAAGAGTGATTGTGGTGCAGCTGAAACAACTTTAAGAGTTTTAAATCAGACAAAATATAGTTTAAAACAATTATAAAACAAAACAAAGGCTGCAAATCGTCAGACAGACTTAAAACTGAGGTTCTGATCTTTACTTTTTGGCTACACTGGTGAATTTTGGAACTGGAGCCCATTGGACATGCTTAACTCAACGGGGGTGGGTAGCAAACCAGTTTCCCATCTCAGGGTTAATCAGGAACAGACTCGAACTTTGTTAAAGCGTCTTTCTGGGACAGACCGTTGTTCTCTGCCTATGCAAGACAAATAATTAAAAAAAAAAAATAAAGATCCAGGTCCATGTTCAAGCTTTAGATTGTGCTTTTATCAGAAAGTAGTATCCAGCTGCATTTGTTTCTAAATGGTCATAGGTTATGCTGGCTGGCTGTTTTTGTTGTGAGGTCTTCTTGGACGGTAATTAACTGGCAATCTTCAGAGTAGAATGTGACATGGCGCACAGGAAAGGCAAGATTTGCTCATCAGTGTAATTCCTTCCCATATCACTTTGTGTAGTACTTTTATTTTCACTTTCTGAAAAATCGTAGCAGGCTCATTTAAACCTCTTGCTGTCGTCCATATTATTGTCTTCGTCCCGTCCTCTTACATCCTCCATGTAGAAACTCACTCATGATAGATGGAACATGCAGACTTTCCTTAGATGTAAATAATAAAGGAAAGAGTCTGTATTTTCACCCCATTTTAACTTCGATATTGGATCACTAAAATAGTAATCCACAAAGCAAATAATGCATGGACCGTGTTGGTGTGACTCATGAAATGTGTGTCTATTACACACACAACTGTCCTAGCAACTCATGTCTGTGTATATGTATTACCACAGGTAGATATAGCATTGGTCTTAAGAGTAGCATCATTTTTGATTATTTACTCTTCTATGCTGAGTTTATTTGTCGTCGCTATAATACTGTACAATCTACAGGCTGTCCGTGAAGCAGTGGTTGTTGCCAGCAGGAAAAACACTATTGCATATGCGGAGTGGAATGCAAACTTGGATGTTTGAAAACTATGTGTTTGGCTAAAGCCAGATTCACAATCCTAAATTTGTGTCTGTCGGAGTAACCCTTTGGCTACACAAGGAGAAGGTTTATGGGAATTCAACTAAGTCATCACTCAACAGCAATGCGTAGGCCAATGGAGAATTGTGCAAACATGAACAATAATAGTCAACATTGTGAGTTGTTCCACATATTTTTGACAACATGTATGTGTGTCTGACAAACCTCGCGTAGCGCCTACAAATCAGAGCTTTGCAGAGCTTGGAGTACCATTATTGTACTACAGTCTCCACTTCGTTAGTTCAGTTGGCAGTTTAGAGGTCAAATATCCAGTTCTTACAGTGTATAGGCACACATTCGCATGTACTCATCAAGTGTTGGCGTAAACTGGAATCTTGCCTAATCACTAAGTTCCTAAAACAAATTGATGTAGATGGTGCGCAGATAACACCCCAAATTCCTCAGAAAACCAGTAAAAGTGCAAGACTTCAATGTTGTTAATTTATCTGTCCAAATGAAATAGTGGTATAAAACATCACCAGGCTAAATCACAAACCTTCGCTGTGCTGCTCACAGCGAACCCAGTGTGCTTACACTTACATGACCCTTTGTTATTGTCCCAAGATTCCCTCAATTTAGCAGATGAATTGCTCTGTAAACATCTGATTTATTTCAAAGACGCTTCCAGTTACCTTAAATTGTGTTTGTCAGAAACTTAAGTCATCTGACAGGAATTCCTCTATATGCTACTGCTGCAGTCCAAGCACAACTCCGGTACAATCTAATTATCTTAGCAGCATAACATCTGAGAGGTGAGCTGCTGTGGCGGATCATTATCATCTCAAATGATGGGCAACCTGTTGTGTTTGTAGATCAGTAGCATGTTACAATAATGCATTAATAAATTCAAGACCCAATTTATTTATAACTATCCAAGAAGTAAAGGAAATGCAATTACACTGGCTGAGGCTAAACTTAGAGAAATCAAATAAGAGCTGTTACAAGCTACAAAAACCCTACAGTTTCAGAGGCCAGTTTTATTTCTCTGTGCTGTGTTGACAGACTATTTTTTGACCAAAGCATTTTAAGTTAAATTAAATCAAAATTTACGGACCAGCTGCTAAATTTACCAGTAAAGAGATAAGAAACCTACCCTAACACAAACTGCTAATTAATAGTGTGTGTTAAACACGTTGTGAAATTAGCAGAGTTGGTTAAACTGCCAAGCGTTGATAAACCGGCTGTGTGGACGTCTGACAGGAACCAAGGAGCATACACGGTCTACCTCCTTTCTTCTTGTTACACACTCACAATCTTACACGCCAATATGGCAACCACATCTTTAGCTTCTGTTTGAGTGTTCAGGTTCAGGTAAAAACTTTAGACTTTCTGAACACCTTGTTGATGCCTGATATCAAAGGAGAATGGCCAGACTGCATCATGCTGACAGGAAGGTTACTGACTAGATAACTAGTTGTTACAACCAAGATATGCAACGAAACATCTCTGAATGCACATGTTCAACCTCAAAGAAGACGTTCTTTAGCAGCAGAGAACAGAAAACAGGTTACAGTTCATACCTGTGGCTCACCAAAACCAGACAGCGGAAGATCGGAAAATCAGTGCCTGTGAGAAATGAGTTGCATTTTATTGGCACACTGAGGGTCCCTTTGTACCAACTGAGTATCATTTAAACACCACAACTACCTAAATATTGCTGGTAATCATGGCTATATTTTTATGGGTACACTGTGCCTCAAAACTCAGATCATCTCACAATAATTGTTTGAACATGTCAATGAGTTCGCTGTACTCAAATGACCTGATCTTAACAGTCACCAGACTTCAATCCAATAGAGCACCTTTGCGATGTGGTGGAACGGTAGATTCTTATTGTGGGTGTGTAGCTGGCATATCTGTGATGCCATCATGTCAATATGAACCAAAATCTCTGAGGAATGTTTCCAGCACTTTGTTGAATTTGAGCCGTGAAGAATTAACCACCAGTTCTCAAGGCAAAGGGACCAAAGCCAGTATTAGAATTGTGTACCAAATAAAGTGGCCAGTCAGTGTGTTTTTTTGTAGTGTGTGCCAAATTTTACAAGCAACTAGTTGTATAGATTTTTAAACAGTGGACCAATGAAGCACATGTTGTACATTTCTGTTGGCTTCTATCTAGGGCGTAATTTCCAGGGGGGTTAGGGGGGTTATGACCCCCCAATAATCAGACCCAACCAGTATACCCAACGCCCCCCCGATAAAATTATGAATTATCTTGCATAAATAGGCTATTACCAACAAAATAGTTGCTTGTTTAAGCATCTGGGAATTAACCCAGATTTATTTATTTATTTAGACAGAGATCTTGACCCCCCCAATGTTCAGCACAAAGTTACGCCGGTGGCTTCTATAGTCCCTTAAAAAATACTGAGAGTGATATCTCATTTGAGCAACACTTCTACAGAACAGAGCTGGAGCTAGTGACCAGTAGCTATCTGCCACCTTGTGTCAATGCCCTGTTCTCTTGTAGAATCCACTGGGGACTCATATGTCCTCTCACTAGTCACACCAACACGGTCCATTCAGTTGGCATCTGCCCCATGATCCCTCACAGCCACCAAGTTCAGCCTCTGCTTGTGTCTGTTGGGTGTATGCCATCATCCACACCACTATTATACATTTATAAATACCTGTCACTGTATGTGTTTGTACACATAATGTAGTTATCGTTCCACTTACACGCACGAATTTCAGTGTTTTTTTCATTTTCCTTTTTGCATGTGTGCGTATGTGCGTGCGTTGTGTGTGTGCGGTATCATCTCCCCAGTGTATTCTAGGCCTCTTACTCAACTCTCACATGAGGATGACACGGGGCTTCTGGTTTCACAGTAAAATTAGGTTGACATCGATAGAGTCACAAATGTCACCATGTGGCTACTCTGCTCTTCACTACAATACACTGAAGTTACTGTAAAAAGACTTGACTGAAGCCTTTCTCCTCTCTTCTTTTTGTCTGTCAGCCTGTGTCATCTGCCAAAATATGTGAGGTTTACCACATTAAATTCTCCTTTCATATTAATCATAAATTCGAATGATTTACTTGAACTATATTTGACAGTTAAAGCTGCCATCCAAAGATTTCTGTTGCTGCTCCAACCCGAGGTCATCTGTCACTAAGGGAAAACTCAGTATTTGGTCACAGAAGTCTAAAAGATGTTCTACACATGAACATCTATTAGATGTTTTCTTAGGGCTTGCTTTAAGACACATAAAGTTATGTTTATAAATTTGTTTCACAGTTTATCTCAGTGGTCAGTTTATAGTGTGTATCCTGCTTTATCTGTTAAATAATTTCATTTTCATAATTCCACTAATTTGAAGTGTCTGGTACTGATGACCAGGGTATTTAGCTCTGATTTCTGCCCCGTATACTGCTAAGTTATGTATGGGCCAATCTGAGTTTCATTCAGATTGGGCGAATGTTAAGGGGGAGATAGGGTACATACACATATATCCTACAATATTTACCGTGAGATGACTTTTACTCCTAACTTAAAGAATGTATTTGATTGCCTGTATGTTTGCGTGGCCATGACGCAGTTATACATCTGCAGGTGTTGGAAATCTTTATCATCTTCTGATGAGATTTTGAATTAATTGCTTTCTTAATCTTAATGCATTGCATCAGATTTAGCTACTAGCTAATTTTCATCCACAATCCCTGGGCAGGTAAGTCCAGTCCTGTACATTTATTTCTACTAGATAGTTTATTGGCATCAGGTACCTACATAAGACCCAGCAGGTCAACTGGAAAGTTGATTCAGCAGCCTGTCTCTGAATGCTAGCTAGCTTAGCGTATATGCTAGTCACAACTTTTAATTTATCTTTCGAAACTGGCAGTTGCCAGCTGCAATACCTGTTGTTTATCTCAGTCATAATAGTGATTTCTGTGATTTAAAGTAGTTTAGTGTAAGGCTGGGTCAACCTTTGCCAATAATATGATCCCAAAACGCACTTCGGTGTTGAGCTAATCTTTTTTTGAACTGCAAGTCTGCTAGTGTAGTCCTAGTCATGGATCAGCAGATGGACTTCTAAAAACAGGGATACTAACAGGTTTCAAAATCCACTCCTATAATGCAAAGTAAACCCCAGCAGCTGAGTAGTTTTGCAGTGCTGGCTGTGAGTTGTTGCCCCTCCCTGGCCAGACCATTTGTTTCCAATGGCTGAAGGTCTCTGTTGCCCAGTCTGTGGCAGGACCAAATTAAGAGGTGCATCCAGGATGGATGAGAGCGGAGCGAATGAAAGATTGGCGGGCAGACTGAGATTTCTCCTATTTTCTCTCCCTTTTCTCCTTTTTCTTTTGCTGCCTTCTGTCAGATAGATGATGTGAGAGGGAAATATTATTTGTTCTGTTTTCACTGTTGATTCTCTTGTCCTCCTCAGTATCGCTATCTCAATTTTGATGACAGAACCAAGAGATGAAGCCAAAATAGAAGACCTGATTAAATGCTTGCTGTACTCCTACAGCGTTACACTCCAGAAGAAATATTTACAGTTTCATTTTAGGGTGATGACATTATTCTCCTTGATTAGGTTAAGGTTCCCTTAATGTATGTCTGACCAAGTCTATTTCTATACTACTTGCTTTATTCATGAGTGCATGAATTACATAGTTTCCTTAGGGATTAATAAAGTATTCTGATTCCAAGTGAGTGACCTATGCATGAATGATCTGCCTCATTTAGCCTTATTTGATATGTTGAATATCCAGTGTTTGACTGCTGTTGCACATCCACAACAAGTCTGATATACTTCAAGCTACAAAGCTAACACTTCAGCAATTAAGCTGAAAGTCTGCTTTTTTATAATTTGTCAAAAAAACAGAAAAAAATCTCCTAAAATTCCTAAATTGCCTGCAAGTTCCAGCCTCCAGCAACATACACACTGTGTTTGCACTCTAGCACTGCAAAAGGCAAAGAACAACAGAGAAAAGCGGTAGGCGTCAGCTCCCAGCAACCTTGTGACAAGTGCAACAACTTCCAGTTAGTGTTTACTGCTCTGGAGCTCTGGGCACTGTGGAGTGAAGATGCCTTTGCCGCACTCAAGGTCAGAGGTTACACTTCGGTCCAGATGAGCTGCTTCATAGCTTTTAGATTTCCTGCTTGGACAGGCAGAGAGGTTAGGTCAGCAAACATATATCGATCTGACTGTTGTGGGCTACAAAGAAAAGAAAAAAATTCAGACATACTTTTTAGGGTCCCTGTGAAGATTTTTTGTGTTTTAGACTATTTTGAGCGCTGTCCTGATGTAAGACTCATAATTTCACATTTATTGAAAGCACACAGACTTTAAACCTCAGAAACAAAACACCTTGACGATAACTGCTGTGGTATTGCAGATAATGGTTTTAGATTATTAAATCCCTAAAATGTTCTGCACCAATTAAAATGCTGTTGTTAATTGTAAATATGTAATGGAAACTACTCACCCCACAAGCAAGTAGATAATCTGCAGGTTTTAACCACAATACATCTTTTCTGTCATGGGAAGTTCAAGAAGTGTGTCCCCAAATGCCAACATGAACCCAAAATGAGGCAGCAAAGCAGGGAGCTATCACAGACAAACTGACAAAGAAGAAGAGGAGGACAGGACCGGATTTACTTTAGTTGGGGATCAGAAACAGGAGGGGAGGAGACACAGGTACGTATTTAACACAAGGGAAGATAGTCAGACAGACAGGAAGTAAACACTATCAAATTAAAACAGGAAATTACCAACAAACAAATACTAAACATTCTTAATTCTTACACTAAACATGGCATAAAAAGTAACCCTGCAAATTCAATAATATGTTTTTTCTGAACAGCTGTTTCAAAAGTAAAGAAAGTAACAATGAATCCAAAATTTAAGCAAATACAACAAAAAGGTCTTTGGGCACTCGGAATATGAATTCCGACATATGAATGTTGGAAAAACCACCATCAGTTCGGGAGAATTGTGTCGAATGCCTGAATGAAAGCTGCAGAACGACCAATAAATGGACCTGGATGTGATTATTTGGTCAGTCAATCCAGATGACTGATAACTTTTTTTGAAGTTTATAGCTAAAATAATTAAAATATGGTACATAAAATTTACCGTTCTTTTCAACAACAGAAAATATTGAGGATGAATGGGAATGAAATCATCTCAAATTTCCCAGAAGGTGTGAGCTGTATATAAAGCCTAGCATGTTCTTCTGAGAAACAGTGACAGAAACAGTCACTTGACTGTGTTGTTGATGGTGGACTGAGTCAGTTGCTGACTATGAGATCATCCTATAGTGAACGACGACCGTGCCATGAATGGGATATGTGTTGTATTTACTGCTATACAGCCACTGAATTTGTGTGTTTCTTGTCAGTGTGTAGTCTACTTTTTCAATCATCTACTACTATCATTATCCTCCCCTCTACCACTAACCTTAACAGTGAGAAGCATACCTCTTAACGACCAATTAAATGCCTCGATTTTAGCCAAAATGGCATGGCGAGGAATTACTTAACAGGGCTGGCTGGGTTACTTATCTGTAAATGGGGGTTTCTTAGCATTTGGTGGCATTTGGGGGGCCTAATAACAGGATAACTGCAGGTCATTTGTATGTTAATGATGATGTAGTTAAGTTACGTGTTTAGCTGAATGCCTGGCTCGAGCAGAGAGTAGCAGTGATACAGTCAGAGCAATAGAATAGAACAGAATACTGGTTGATAAAATAATCTCTCTTTAAGGTTTAGTGAGTCTTCTGGATCTTTCAGCCATATCCTATGGACATCATCAGCTGATGGATTTAACATTTGGTGCTAATTCAACACTGATGAAACAAATTCTACCCGCTGAGAACTGTGTGAGATCTCCAGAGCTCCTAAAAAACATTCTACATAGAGAAGACTTAATATGAGACATTAAATAATTGCTTGTTGATATGTTGTTTCATGGCTAGGCAACATGTTTGTCTTTGGATTTCTCCACAACCAAAGCTATTTAATTATTTAACAATGTAGGGGAACATTAGAGGACACGCAAGGTCGTGCATTTCGCAAGTATAAATCCATGGTACTTCAATAGGATATTTTGAAAGAAAAGGAGAAATATTAATTGTGGGATATTTTAATATTCTTTAATAAACATGTAATTTTACTTAGCAGCAGTATAGATTTCCTACTACTAACCACAAAGGTCGTGGTGGAGGTCAGAAGATCAAATACGGATAGTAAGATTTGAATTTTGACAACTGTATTTCATGTTTGATTAAATTCCAATATAAACCCAATTTCATCAAAACTGGATGAATGGTTTAGAAAGAGTGGACATCTGAAAATTCGGACCTGGAGCCTTCAGAATGCATTTCAGTCATTTCGAGTTTCAGTGAAGAGCTTTGTGTCTCATGAAAACTGGAGCCAACCGTCACTTTCAGCATTATTATCAGTGAACCGAAATGATCAAAGTTTGACTACATTCATTACCAAAGCATTACACATGTAGAATGGTGGCAACCCAGATTGTTTTTGTCTTTTTGTTTTTAGTCTCTCGCTAGTTTTAGGCACCTTCTTCATGGTATATTCTTCAAGTTTCTCTGGAAAGTATCACGGTTTGGATTGAATTATTTCCTTTTAGGACATTAACTTTCAGCTGTTCCCATTTTTCCTAAGGGGTCGCCTCAGCGGATGGATCCGCATTTTGATTTTGGCACAGGTTTTAAGCCGGATGCTCCTCCTGAGGTGACCCTTCCGTTATCCGGGCTTGCAACTCCCAGTTCTTTTGAACTGGGAATCTTTAAAATGTAAGGTGAATGGGTTAACAACGACTCCCTAGAGCAGGGGTGGGCAATCTCAGTCCACGAGGGCCGGTGTCCCTGCAGGTTTTAGATCTCACCTTGGGTCAACACACCTGAATCACATGATTAGTTCGTTACCAGGCCTCTGGAGAACTTCAGGACATGCTGAGGAGCTAATTTAGCCATTTAAATCAGCTGTGTTGGTTCGAGGACACATCTAAAACCTGCAGGGACACCGGCCCTCTTGGACTGAGATTGCCCACCCCTGCCCTAGAGCCTCTCATGACATTAACACCATGTTAAAAATATCAAGTCTACACTGAACTTTATTCCCCATTGTCGCCCAATACTAGCAAGAAACTCTTAATATCACTTTTAAAATTAAATATGTTCAAAACCTCCTAAAAAACACAGGTTCTGTTTGGGATGCTATACCTCTTCATTTCTTTACCTTTTCACTTTAATACAATGTAACTTCAGTTTATCTAACTTTACAAGTTTATCTATCTTTTCCATTCTTTTTTTTTTCACAAACAGATATTATTAAGCTAAGTAACATTTCTACAAACACAATCTATCACCCTATAAATGTTATACAGCAATGATAACAAATATAAAAATAAGTCACTTTTTATCCAAAACTGGCTCAATAAAGAAATATACCTTGTTAGCCAACTCCTTAATTATAAGGATACATACATATGTTGCCCTACATATGTTGCACTAAAAAGTAAGCATTTTGTAATTAAAGTTTTAGGGCATAAATATAGGCTGTGTGCACTATATGACTTAAACTGTCATATTTGTATGTTTTCTGTTTTTTTTCTCTGCATATTAATTGTGAACAAATAAAGGCAGCAGAGAACATCTGACTAATAGCAGCTATTTCTGCCACACAGACTTTAGCTGCATGTTGCAGAACGACACTAAAGGGTTAATTACGGCTTTAAAACGTGACACCATCCAGGAAATTGCAATTATGTGTTTGTTTGTTTTTCACGACGCAGGCTAGTGTCATCCTGCTGCAGAAATGTTTTAATGCAGGGAGAATAATTTGTGAAAACATCATCACACACACATCTGTCAAGAGCGTTTTAAAATTGTTTTTATTACTGCAAAATACAATACAGTGTTTTCCGCTTAAGGAATAAATTGACACCTAATTTTGTAATCAGTCCGACTTTGTTTGCTGTTACCTAACAATATAAGATAAACAGTTTGTCAGAGAGAACTGTGGCACTGTTTTTTATTCCAAACAATTCCCATACGTAATTTAACACAGTGTGGGCCTCTTTCAATAAGCGCCGCTACTTTTGCTGTCTTCTTGCTTCTGCAGCGCTCGCTCCTGAACAGAAAGCAGAAAGTTGTGTGAATGTTCTATGCAAATGTTTAGTGTATTAGCATACACAGTTGTAATTAAAGCATAATTAGAGAAACAAATGGTGCTGTGAAGCTCTGCGCCTTGGCTCCAGAGTCTGTTTATCAGCAACCTCTTGTTCAGTCGGCTAAAACAGGTTTATATGAAACAAGCGCCGCCAACTGCTGCATTAATTGTTATCATTGCCTTGGAAAGCAAATAGGTGCCATAGCGCTGCGGACTGTGAGAGCAGAGAACTGGAGAGGGACCGGGACAAATTAGTGTGGAAAATGAGAGTGTCGAAATTGGAGAGGGATTAGCACAGACGATAATGAAGCAATTAAAGAGTAAGCGCTCAGCACTCAGGTGCCTTTACTGAGCTGGTTCACTCCAGCTGCTTTCAGACGCTCCAATGCAAATATATCCCCAACGGTGAGGGGAGGTAACACTCTGTCCTAATACATCACCGATATAGACTGAGACGAGAGAGCACAACACGACATGCTGTAGTATAATGCTGCGCGACAAAGTGCAACCCAGTCTGACACAATAGGACATGACATGATAGACAACGGGAAATTACATTATACACCTCATACAAAGCAGCACACGAACATGTGACAGGGCCACATCGCGAGGTAATGAAAAACTACTCATGTTGTTATGCAGCATCGTAATGAATTACAAATGTTTAATATGACCGTGCAGCCAAAGATCTTCCTGTAGGTTGGCTTCTTGTATTTATTGTGTGAGAACTTTGGTTTTAGCTCTAAAATGGTAAAGATATGTCATTTTGCAGTTTTGTGTAGTCAGTTAATGACATGACGTTAGATACCATAGTTGCTATGTTGCTGCACATTAGCCATATTTACACACAACAAAACAAATGTCTTAAAGCTTTCCAGAGAACTGAAGGCTACTTTAGCCCTACATTTCCAAAACTAGAGGCTGACAAATGTTAGGCAAAGGGGGCATTCACTTGTTTTAAAAAGCAACAGCTAAATGATTACTATATGCAGTCACTTGATTGTTGGGATTTTCTGTAATACTGTTGTGTCTTTGCCTTACAGTATAAATTGTTTGAGGTAACTGTTGTTGCGAATTGTTGCTATATAAATAAAGTTTAATTGAACTGGATTGAAACATAACAAAAAGAAAATCTAATGAAATTTTTGTGGTAGGTCTCATTGTAGTTTTACGATCTTAAATTACCCTGGATTTCCTTTTCTGTGGAAGGCTGGGGTTTCAGCTATGGCTGTACACATGACCTCTGAACAGTTAGAGGACACTGTCCCCTTTTCACATGTACACACAACAGGTGTTGTCCTGACTACTGATTGAAAAAGGTCTCCTTGACCTTAGAAGAGTGGTGGTGCTTGGATGGTGTAGTACATATAGTGTCCACAGTTGTCCCTACATTTACCTGTAAGTTCCACAGATTTTGTTTATGCTACACCTCGTGATGCCATTTAACAATGTGAATGTGTGTGTCTAATTTTTATACCAATCACATACATGCTCATACTGTGATGCTTTGATTTCAGGGTCTTACCCAGAGTCACTCTGACACGTGGACTGGAGGAGCTGGAGTTTGTGAACCAACAACCTGTCAAGTGGTAGCCATACATAAAGAGAGTAAAGTAAGTAAGTAAAGAGTCTTAAGAGATAAGAACATATAACTGAGAACATCTGCAGGGCATTGTATGAAGCAGCACTGCAGCACAATGAAGGAAAACAAGAGAAAACGGTGTCAGGTTTTTCTTTAACAGCAAAACAAGAGGCACAGCTAGCTAGCTGGCATACCTGACATAGCTATAAATATACCCTGCCTCAAAGGTTCAGAAAAAAGACCTTCCAGGTATGGACTTTTTTCTTTTTTCTTTTTTACAATAAAAAAATCTCCATGGACCTTCAGTTATATGCTGAGAAATTCAGTACAACTAAAAAGGCTGTTAAAGTCCAGAGACAAGGTTTCTGCAATAGACACTGTCTTTTGATAGTTTACTTGTATGACCAACAGAGGGTTTTTAAACACACTGGATGAGAAAACATCCTCAAAGAATGGAACAAAAACCTATCATATGAAAGAGAAACAGGACACACCAGAGGGATGTTAAACTGACTGAAGCCTACATCGTGGTAGCCACGAGCTGTTATTTTACGTCAGGAAAAAAAAATCTTGCTAATATACGGACAGTCAACTCACTGCCGCCTAACCACTGGAGGAAAAGGCAGCAGCAGCCATAGGAAGAAGGAAAAAGTGATCGAAGAGAAGAAGGGAAGGGGCTGTCTATAGCAATGCTAGACATCCATGGTTAGAGGTTATAAAGCCCCTCTCAAAGTCAACAGTTCAGAAACTCCTTTGTCCTCCTAAAAGAGCGTTTAATTTTTAACGTAAACTTGCACTTAGGTATGCATGAACTTTGGTAAAATCCTGAGACATGTGTATAAAAGGGTTTAATAGATGACGGTCATGTGCTCTGCTGCCGGGTAATGATGTCAGCCCCTCGATCTCATTCCCTCTCTGCTTCTCTTTTGGCTTCTTTGATAGAGGAGGGCCTAATGTAAATTTAATTTGGAGTGATGTATGGCAAGGATGGGTGAGTGAGTGAGAATGGGGTTTTGGGTTTTGGGTGGCGGGCGGTGGCAGGGGGGAGTGATGGAAAATTAAGGCTGCGAGCAAAGGTGGAGAAGGCTGAACTGATGGTTACGGAGGGGTGAGGAGGTGGGTTGAATGAGCGGGTGACTAGCAGGAATATGGGAGCGAGCGTGCTCGGGTGGGGGTCATATAGGGTGTCTGATGTGTCTCTGTGGGGGGAGCAGCTGGATTGGGGTGCTGCCACTCTGCCAACACTGTCTTCTTTAAGCAGGATTAATGACGGTGTACGCATCCATGAATGTACCGGCCTCCTCGTAGCGCGCACACACACACACACACATGCACACGCTCCCATCGCCTCACACAATCTCCATGTCTGATTTATACAGACATGCTCAGCCCCTGCTATGCCACATTTACCCTCAACAATGTGGAGGGGAGGGACGGTTGCTTTTGGTTTCCAACAAGAGGGTGACATCTGAATGGGAGGAGGCTAAACACTCCCTGATCTCGCCTCTTCAAAGACCCCTCTGGTCCTTGTCGCCCCCTTGTCTCACTTTAAATGAAGTGGACAAATGCTAAATCAATGTTTTTAGTGTTTCTCATCACCATCTTTACCCCCCTTTCTTTCACTGTTTCCCGACAGATTGAGAGGGTATTGATGACCATGACTGTCACGACTGTGGCTATCAAGGTTTTTCGCCTCTTCCCTTAATGTCCCCTGGGAGTTTTCCTCACTCACGCCAACAAGGAGTCACATTTAAATAGAAGGGATCCTTGAAGGTGTAGCGTTTGCAGAAATGCCCCCACCCTCTATCTATACTGTGTTAATGTTGCAGGAATTTTTCCCAAACATTTTCCTCATGTGCAGCCATCGTGAAGATGAAATTCAGATACTTTCTGCGGACTTAATGAGTTTCTGCAAACGATTGCACAGGAAATTGTCACAGGGTTATTAAACAAAACATGGAAATTGCAATAATTGCATGTTGAACACAAGTATCACTTCAGCAATGAAATCCTTGTTCATTAAGTTAAAATTCATTTGGGAATACTCAGAGTGGGAAAAAAAGTCTATCTACTCTGTTTCTCAATTTTACCAGATCACTTGCAATGTCATTTTTACATCTGACCTATATTTCCACATTGACCAAAACAATGAAAAAAACACTGTCCAGAAACTCCCAAATTATTATTATTATTTTTTAAATATACTTTTCATTTAATCATTTAAACATTCAAAGAACACACAGATAATTTCAATTTCCCTCTGTTGACAGCATGATGATGATGATGATGATGATCACCATCATCATCTACAGCTCCACAGACTGTTGTAATGGAGGCAGAGTTGAGGAGGATACGCAGGGGCTGAATGAATAGTGAGTAGTATTCATCAGACCAGAGGGAAGCGGCGGCCAAGATCCAATTATATATATTCATTAAGTGATAATGATATCATGGTCTTTTAACTGAGAAGAAAAGGGAGCGTAATTGAATAATAACAGTTGTACAATCCCAGAGGATTGTAGCCCCCTCCCCTCCCTCCTCACGCTCCCACCGCCGCCACACAGACATGGTGACCCCCCTCTAAGGGTTGGGGAGCAGGAGGGAGGGCAGAAAGACTGAGGAGCAAGGATTGATGGAATTCTATTACTCCCTGATAGATTTATTATGAAGGCCCAAGTGGACTCTCTGCACCACTTTGTCACTCACACTAATCAGCCGAAGGGAGGGGCAGTGGCAACTCATGCCCCCCTCCTCCTTTGTGTGTCTCCACCCTAACGCGCCCCCTCCTTCCCCTCTCCTGCCCTCCTGCCCGTCACCAAAGACAAGGTTAGCAGCCGTCTGACAGGCAGACACGGCGGGTGGCCATTCTGGATCCCAGTGAGCCGAGAGAGATCTGTGGCAAATGGGCCAGCTGAGCTCCTCTGACCTCCAGAGTGAGCCCCTCATTTGTTTATTAATGGACGGCCATGTGCAACACCATAAGGTTGGCGTGTCATGCAGAGATCAACAGCCTTCGCATGGCAGCCCATTCTGACCGCTTGCTGCCTCCCTGCAACCCCCCACAAGTAGACCCAGAACAATTTGTAAACACTTAGCATGGTGATGAGCCACTAGGTCACGTTCCCTTCCTATTTAGCCTCATGTGAGACGACAGAAAGCAGGAGAAGGAGCTTTGGTGCACGTTGGTCATCGTGATTACATGCTCTTGTAGTAAAAACCTAAACAATTAAAGGATACATACTGTTGTTTGTTTGTTGGTTTTTTACTCTAGGCTCCAAATTATTTTGGACCTGTAAATAATTTTGTAAGGATTTTTTATTGCAAGGACTTTAACAGGGTGACTGCACAATTTCTTGATCCCAGTGTGGGACAAACTAGAGAAAGTCGCTATGAGTAGACCTATAGTATGCTTCTTCTGCTTTCTGTTTACTCTCCTTTTGTCCTAAACCACTTACTTCAACAGCTTAAGTCCCTGTTTGTGTTCCCAGGAGAGTCTTGTGTGACATATTAAGTCCTTCAGAGAGCTGGAGAGTACCTTGTGTGTGTGTGTGAAGTTTGCACATTAGCATGGAGGACGTGAAGCAGAGGGTGTTAAGAACACAGCTGATGTTGTGTTGAAAAATCAAAGAATACACATGTTTGATGTGAAAGTGTGTGTCAGATGACGTAATTTTACTGTGACTGGCTTTTCAGCAGGTCTCTTGCCCTGTTACTCCCCATAAAGGTGTATTCCTCAGATAGACTCATTAATACATTTAATAGTTATTAACTATCTCTCTCTCTTTATATCTTATATCTTATATATATATATATATGTATAGACTCAAAAATAGTTTGTTTTCATGTACTGTTGCTCCATTAGATTATGAGGTGTAGCAATGCTGCAGTACAAGCAGTGAAATGATTTTATGTACTGTGAAAATGTGTCTGATATCTATGATAATCACTAAAAAGCTGTATTTTATATCTATATAAAATATTTTATATATATATTTATTTTATATATTTATATTTTATACTTTTTAATACTGGCAGCAAACAGCAGTGGTTTCCAGTCTTTCTCATCCAAGGATGTCAGGTGGATTTATGAACTCCCTTCATCAACCCTACCTGTCATGTTCACCTGTGTTCATTTGTATTGGTTTTAAGCCAGACCTGAACTCCTCAGATTGACATTTACCTGTAATTATAACATTAATCTGAACCATTTATACTATTTTATTGCTATTTCAACCCTTTATTCACCACTTTAAATAGATGCTACGCCAATCAGTAGGGAATCATTATCAGTTGGGGGCCAACTGTTACCTAAAAAACACATATGTGCACAAAAAGACACAAAAACACCACCAACAACAGAAAACAGTAAATATATGTTTTAGTTAGGGTTATTCATTCAGCCACTTCAGTTTATTATTATGATAAATGATCATTACTTCTCTGTTTTATAATTTTCTATTCCCTTTGGCTATATTTCTATTGTTTGTCCATAACTTTTATTGAACTTGTGAGTCAGTCAGTTAAACTGCAGGTTAGTTTTTATTTTCTACATTAATTGAGCTACTTTCCCCCTCACTATGTCTCCTGGCTGCTATACTAAAGATAGGGAAGTTCAGTATTCTTCTTAATCATGTTTACATTTTTACTTGTAATTGAGGAGCAAGTGATATGTTCCAGTAGGAATGTAGTAACTTTAATTCAAGACATCTTATTCTATGTGATTTTACACCAGTTACTTTCCGTTAAAGTTGTGGAAGGAGCAGTTGGTGCTAACTGGTGGGATTTACAAGGTGGGGAAAGCCCAAGATGGGGTACAGTGATGCTGCGTGGGGAAAATAATCACTTAGAAATAAGTCACAATAATTTTCATTGTGCACGGCAGGAGTTTTTTTCTTTGTGTGCAGACTGTAATCAGCTGGAATGTGCTGCTACTCTGAGAGTCACTGCTTTCTGTGGATTTAGCTAACTGAATTTAGCAAGATATAAGCAGATGCTAAAATGCTGTAAATCTAGTATAAAAGATTTGTTGAGTCAATCTAATCAGCATCTTAAATTGATGTCTGCTACACTTGTTGTAACCTTACATTGACAATGAACACCACAGCTTGTTCCAGCACAGCACAGTACATTACTGTAAACTTCACCCAAGAGCTGCAAACTAACCTTTGCTAAACGGCACTAAACTGTGTAGTATTTTCATATAGCCTTTCAATAATAAAAGATTAGTATAATTTAGTTTAATTTAATTTGCAAGACATTTCACATCATGACAAAAATATAATTTCAGAAACTCGTCATGTATAGAGTCAATATCAGTTAGAAATTGGGACATTTTTATATAAGATTATAACTTACTGTTTACCACATGTGACTTTCTGACTAGTCCTCACTTTTGAAATAATCTCTCATCTAATCCTCTGTTGTTCTCTCTTCCTTTCTCTTCTTCTAATATTTGTTGAGATGTTTGAAAAGCTGTAATAAAAATTACTCTATTTATGCTTGGTCCTCTTTAGTAGGAGTACCTAGATGCTTAAGTACAGAGACCACAACTTTATTGACATCTGCACGATGAACACATCACAGTGATGAGAAGGAAAAAGGATTTGCTGAGGATGTGAGTGTGCCCTGGGATGCCAGTACTTCCTAAGCAAGTATCTTGATGCTGCCAGCTGGAAGCAACACCGAACCACAGCCCACAGAAAAATTAACTCCCTCGACAGCATTATGCATATCAGATTCAATGATTAACTAAAGGTGCCGAAGGCAGTTCCAGATCCTTTCATACCACTTTAACCCCTGGTGCTAACAGGTTAATTCACAACTGAAACTTTGCAATTCCATCTTCTTAAAATAGTGTTCGTTTACAGCTCAAAAGACTGCGTGTGAAGGCAGCGATATGGCATGACTGGGGAGCTTTAAGTGTATCTCCCATGCAGCAAATGGTTTTTTCACCCCTTTTTAGCCACGCGGTCTGTCTGCTTCACCTGAATCACGCAATCAGGCAAAGAGAAAAAAATATTTCCACTCTCAAATTTTTTCCCCAGATGTATTTCGAATCTATTTTGCAGCTTGCAAACAGTTTGATTTGTGTGTGTGTTCCATAACTGAATATTTACAAAGAATTATTACTGTTTACATAGTTGATCCATATGGGCTCGAGACATTTCTCATCTATCATTTGTATTAATGTGACCATGTGTGTTTCAGACCACCCCAGTCCTGTACCGGGTGATCATAGCTTGTTTACGCTTCCACTTTATGTGTTTTTGTCTTGCGTAATTCTAACCTGACCACAATAATAGGATCTCCCATGTAATATCAACATTTAACCATCATCAATGTTTAATATCAGTGCTAAAAACATTTCTTTTACGAGCCTATAGGAACTTTGTTAATGTGCCGTTTGTTTGATGTGCATTTGTCAGTTAGCGACAGGCTTTTCCCGAACTTCTCTCGCCGAGCGTCACCGCCTCCCTCGGGTGGTCGTACATTGTCTTTCCACTCGGCTGTTTACACCCGTGTGCCTTTGATATAAACGTCTATTTGTTTTCAGAGGCCTCAGCCTTGTATACCGTGAGGCAAGATAAATATTTTGGAGCTTCATAGGCATAAATAATTGATTTGTGTCACACAGCAAAGCACGGCATCCCCACTTCACACAGCTTATGCAAGGCTTTGTTTTGGGCTGGAATATAACTCATAGGACAATAATGTTTACCCTGGTGGTATTGCAATTAACAGAAGAAAACAGCTGCATACATGCATCCGAGGCTGTGTCAAATTAAAGAGCTATTGCGAACAAGTACAACTCTGGCTTTTGTTTACTTGTGGCGAGAGAGAGCAGTAAACAGAACTGTGGGTGAGGTGGGTGAATGATAAGAGCCCTCTGATGGGAGAGCTGCAAATTGATTCGCACACACGCCAGGATGACTCAGTAAAGTCTTTTCTTCTAAATCAGCTCATTATTACTATTATTATTATTTTGTACAGATTTTTAATCTGTAAATGTCTATGTCTTTTGTCTTAATGCCTGTTTCGCTCTTTCACCGTCTCTCTCTCTCACACACACACACACACTCACATAGAAATTCTCATTACCTCATTAGCAGAGGCAGCTCTCATTTAGCTCTTTAATGACGGTTCTAGATGAATGGGCCTGGTGCTGATCCCAGCGCTGTGACTGGATTAGTGATAATGACTGATCTATAGGAAGTGTGACAGCCTCATCTCAACTCTCCCCAGGTTCTCATCCTCTAGCCCGGGGCCAGCCAAAGTGAGATCCACAGGCCAAGTCTGGACCTTCACACAGATCAGGCCTTCAAGAAATTACCCCTGCTGGCTATGTTTCAGAAAAGATTAGTCTGTGGTTCGCTCTTTTTAATGTGCTTTTGTATAGAAATGATTTTCAGATCCAGAGTTGGAACTTACATCAAGCATGGAATTAATTCCAATTTAAAACTTTAAAGATGGCATTATGGATTAGGTTTGTTACTTTTATTGCACAGCAGTGTTTGGAGCATTTTCCCCTCTGTTTTGAAGGTTTAACCTTAGGGAAAAATGCTATGACATCTGGTACTGGTTCCTAATGTATTTATTTAAAAAAAAAAAAAACCCTCAAAAAACACCTAAAAACTTTGTGTCAAATTTTAACTAAAATGATTGCATTTATTTGCAAATCATTAGGGACAGGGAACATATTAAATGTTGAAACCAATAAATGTTATTGTTTTTCATCATGAGCTCATTTAAATTTGACGTCAACAAAATATGTTATATTGTTATAACCCTTATATTATGTGTTATATATTAAATAAACATCTCGCTATATTAAATAAATTGAGATGTTTAACAAAAAATGTAAAGTCTGTTTAATGCTTACATTACCTGGTGGTGCACATCACACATAATTATCTTAGTAACACGATAACATATAAAAATATAAGCTGAGAGAGGCTGAGACTTTCAAAGAGTAACGATGTGGAGGGGCTTACCTCTTTATGAAAGACCATGTGCGCAAACAAACAATTTAAGAATGTAACGTTTCTCAGTGCAAAATTGCAAAGAATCTGGGGATTTCAACTGCAGCCCATAATATCATTAAAGGATTAGTGAATCTACAGAAGTCTCTTTGCAAAAGGACGAGGCTAAAAAATAATATTAAATGGCTATGATCTTCAGGCCCTCAGGCAACACTGCATTAAAAACAGACGTGATTCTGCATGGAAATCCTTGCATGAACTCAGAGACACTCCCAGGAAGTGGGTGAATAAGTATAATCGCTGGATTCATGAATATAGGTTAACGCTCCATGGAAAGAAAAAGACATATAAACAACATCTAGACACACCACCGACTGCTCGGGGCACAAAGTTGTTTGTGAGGTGGGAAGAAAAACTGTCTTTTTGAGGTAAAGAGGAGAGAGACCATTTGGATTTTATCAGTTTACCAACCAAAAGCCAGCATCCAGGATGGCCTTGAAGTGCATTAAGGCACATGGCAAAGTAAGCCGTGAACACTAAACAGTATATAGAGAAACATATTTATAGTCGATACCCTTTCTTTCTTTTTCGATACCTTGTTAAAATGTAACGGCATTTTTAATTTAAAGAAATCTATTTCTGGCTAATGTAATTTTTTTTTTTAAGTAAAGTAACAGTTCATGACACAAGGAGAACTAAAAGGAAATGTATTAATACAGGCATTAATCAGTCTTGTTGGTCATCATATGCCCACACACCCACTCCAGTTGGCTTCCTACATATGCATGTTTGAGACAACCAGGTGAACAGTCTGGACCGCCAGGCCTTTTTTTTTTTACGGATTTATAATATGTGTCTGCATGTTGCCCTTCATAGTACTGTGTGCTGAATAAAACACAGTGAGTATGAGTCCATCTTAACTGAGTCTTATCTGAGCTTAGTGTCAATCCCACCAACATGATGCATTTTCAACCCTGAGGCCCCATCTCAGTGTCAGCTGATCCATCAGGGCTGCTGGTCAGTTCCTGGCCTTTGCAAACCCTGGGCGTTCAGTTTGAAACCACAGGGGACTGAGATCTCTGTCTGGAATACCCAGCAAGACCACTAAGCTCTACTAAGGCTGAATTAGTTAGGCCTATTACATTCTTTAAGGCAAGTATTAAGACATTATTGAGTCTGACTGGTTAGGTACCACTTTATTTCAGCTGCACTGATTTACTTAGATTGCTCATAATAACCCCTTTGTCTGGAAGCCTTAGCTTTTATTTGTTTTGCGGTTTAACAATATGTCAAAATACAATTTTAAAGCAGGTGATTCAAAAGAGCATTGTGCCATTTCATCCGGAAAACATTTTAAGAGCTCAGATGTCATGAAGTCAAAATGTAAAAACAGTGCCAACAGCTCTGAATTACAACTTTATAAAATTCTATATTGTAAAAATTTTTCAGTTTTATCATTAAGCCCAGTGACTGCTGTAGCACAACACTGTATTAAGTATATGTAACAGGAGACTGTCAGCGTGGATGGAAGAATTCATGAAATGATGGACTTTGGACTAGCTGTGGCAGTGACCTCTACTTCTGATTTAACTCCTTGTTTCCCTGTGCCACTCATCACTACCACCTCTTTTACTTGCTACCTCACCCAGCTCGACAGTTCTCCTGCCTAAAGCAGCCATGTAGCCTGTTGCATTTTCAGATTCACACCATCAGCTCTTCTGACCAAACTGGCAAACACGGATCACCTGGAACCAGCTCTGGTCTTTAGTTAGCAACAGCTGCAGCACACAGACTCTCAGGCAAAATTCACAATAAATTTACACTTCCTGGTAAAACCATCAGTGGCAATTCTATTGTGGTATTGTGGACATAACGCCATGGATGAGTGTACACACATATATATATATATATATATATATATATATATATATTTATATATATGTATATGTATGTATACAGAGAAAGACAGACAGAGAAATAAGCCACCTTTTGTATTCATGCTAATTTCCAGTCATGCACCTTTCACAAATGATCTCTCTTCATCTGCATAGGAATATTGCATTAGTGAAGAATGGTCCTAACTGTCTCAGTGTCTGTATCCGTGTGGGGTGAAATCTTGAGAAGTAGATAATGTGATACCCCCTGCTCCCCTCCCTCTTCCTCCTCCTCCTTCTCCTCCTTCTCCCCTGCATGTTACCCCACGGTGTGTGTGCCCAAGGCAGTGGGCGCCCTGGCTCCTGTGACTAGTGGGTTTGCTCCCTTCAGCGGCACCACTCATCTCTCTCTTTAATGTCATTTAGCTGCGGGGTGGCCAGCGCCTCGCTCGCCCATTAATCCCATTCCAAATGCCATAACATTTCCCAAAAAGCCCCTGCTTCTTAAAGCCGATAATTAGAATGTCTATTTAAAGTTCACCACTCTCCCTTGCCGTTATCAATTAAAAGCCGTTTAAAGGAGATTGGTGGCAATAGTCAACAAATTAAATCTCGTCTTCGCTCTTTGACGCTCAGTCTGGAATGCATAATAGGGGTCAAAAACGGCCCTCTGAACATAGAGCAAAATTTGAAATTTCCAAACAGTTCTTGGTGAAGAAGGGTAAAAGCTGCTGTAAGTCACTGTTACTGGCTGTAGATGCACTGTTTCATGAGATTTTTTGGAATGGCTCTATCATCATGTGATATAATTTGATAAATGGAAAAACAGATGCGTAACGGAGCCAAGCAACGTTATGATTGAGATTATCAAAGCTTGGGCAAGAAGGACACTGAGGTCAACGAACAATAACGCAGTACACAGACAGGACAACTTTTGTAATGGGATCAAATGCTTTGCATTCTTCTCCCCTCTCATTTCCCCAACAATTGGTACAGAAAAAAAAATATTTGAGCCAATATCACCCTGTATTCAGTGACCACGTATACTACATTTATGTAGTTGAGTATGTGCCCATTTTGCTTCTGTTCCACTATTTATTTCTTCATCCCACTTTGTTAAACTCTTGAGAAAAATCTTTAACAATCACGTGGTTTGTCACACGATTCACACGACAGCAGAGGCAAAATATTGCTTTTAATCCGAACCAAGATAAAGAAACACCGGTGGCAGACTCTCAGAAATGCATTTCATTGAGACTTTCATCCGCGGCCGTCACCTCATTACCGTCTGACGATGACACATTAGCGTTTCGCACACGCAGGAAAAGGATCATTTTCCAGTGGAAGCCCAAACCTTATTGTTGGGAATGTACCATCTGGAGCTCAAAGGGCTTCGCTCCCACATCTATCTTCTCTGGGATATAGCAGGAGTCGGCACGGGGGAGACAAGACTTATTGTTGATGAATTATGTATACGTTTAGCAAATTTTGTTGTTTGTCTGGCATTGCAATGCAGCGTAATCATCAGCATCAGCGTGAAGCAAGTGATCAATTTTAGGCACGCTCTTATTGCTAGAGGATTTGACTTTTAGCATTTTGTGGGTTATTTTGACATTAAGCCTGCATCTTGCAGCTCCCTTCAATTAACCCTGCAAGATATTTGTTAAAAAAATAAGTTCCCTGTTCATGTGGTAGAATGACAGTCCAGATGAACAGGTGTAAAAAACCCCGAAACACATTATAGTATATAATAAATAACATTTTCTTGGCTGTGTGCAGGGATGCAAAGACCATTATGTTTAATGCTGCTCTCTGGGGCACACAGTGTCCCCTTGTTCCTCCTACCTCCGACAGTGACATGTTGAGCCTGAGGAGGTGTATCCTCTAATAAAACATTTATATCCAGGGGAAACAGCATGTTC